>NW_022733259.1:1749942-1757937 GCF_011630105.1 Anneissia japonica | reverse complement strand
ATATATATATAGATATATAAGATAGCCGTGAACAATGTTAAATTATATATATAAATCATCAAAGAAAGGTAAATACAGTACTGTAAAGTTTTAAAATAAAGGACATGATACATGGTGTAGCACGGTTCTCAACGAATGCTGGCCTATAAATAAATATACCTGTGCAGTAAAATTCCACTAACAGCATTCGAATCTGCGACCTTTCGCTGTCAAGGCGAGCGTCATAACCACTAGACCACAGAGGCTTCATGGTTGAACATGAAACCAATGTGTAATAGAGTGTATGACACTCTTATACAATAACATTTGTCATCATCTCATTAAAATTGTAGTCAAAATGAAGCACCAACAAATTTCTCATAATCTGTTATCAGCAATTCTCAGCAATCACAGAGAATGATATGTGTGATGTAGGCCTACCATAGAAAATAAAAATTAAAAACATTGTTTTTGATGTAATTACTTTAATTTACCTACTTCAAAGATGTGACTCCACACCCATCTTAGCCCCACCATGGCTAGGCCTGGTGCCCGAAAATTTTGGTCGCCAGAAACTCTTATATTATCATCATCACATCGTAATTATAGTCAAAATGAAGTGCCACCAAATTTCTCATGATCTTGTATCAGGAATTTTTGGCCAACCATAGAGTTCTAATTAATGTCTGATGTACTGTAGCATAGAAAAAAAAACTGAAAAAGATTGTCTTTGATTTAGGCCCTATTTACTTTACCTACTTTAAAGCTACGAGTCCACAACCACCTTAACCCCACCATGGTTGGGGTGAGGTGCGAAAATTTGAGAAAACAGCATCTCAGGCTAGCCGGAAATGACACTCTTAAAGTATATATAGTAAACGTCATCATCATAACATCCTCATGATCACTATGATTTTGGTTATCATAGTGATCTAATTAATCTCTGTATTGTACTTTACTTACCTACTTCGTGTGCCAAAATCTTATACTTTTTCTCAAATTATAACAAAAACCTGCGCACTTGAGTCGTGTATTATAGGTAATTTAGATTTTAGTGATATCGGTATCTTGTTATAGCCTACTGTAATATAACATCCCCCCCTCCCACAACCTTTTTGGCAGAAAATATATGTCTATGCGGATTTTTGTATGATCGGCTCCCTCAAAATTCATATTCCCATTCATCTTAATAGTGGGGGCCCCCACTTTTAATAACGTTCCTCCGGCCCTGTATAAGATGTACAGTATGTTAAGGCATTACCTTTACTTATGAAATTACATTGCAGTCAAAAAATGGGGGGAACCAACCCCCCCTTAAAAATATGTGGGGGAGTGTCCCCTCGTCCCCCCCCCCACCATGATCTGCGCCCATGTGCAAGCAGTTAAAAATCACTTTATACCACCTCATTTTGCCAGTTACCCCCTCACTTAATCATGGAGCCCTCCTTATAAAAGACACCCTAACCCCATTTCAATACTACCAAATGTAGAACTGCTATGGATATGATGATGGACATGAAAAAAAAGAAGCTCTTAGAATCTGCAACTTCATTTACTTCAATACTTTATTGGTACGAAAAAGGGCTTTACACAATGCAACAAAATTATTATATATACCGTACAACAACCAACATGTAATCAGATGAACCACGCCATACATCATATTTATAAGGTACAAATAACATATTCATCGATCCTTCAATTTAACTCAAAAGGATCGTATCAATTTACAAACTATTCATCATGTAAGAAAGATATATATCCACAGACCACAGACAAGAATTTACACACCAACAACTGACATTGTTACTGCCATCCACCATAAGAATGGCTGAATAAAGTGTTGTCTATGTTAACAAAAATCACTCCATAAAAAAACCCCATTAAATCATAGACGTATTGTAATGGAGGTTTGATGAATCTAGAATTACTAAAAACAGGATTAAGAGCAGTTGTCTGTAAAAAAAATTTCAAAAATAGTGGCAGACTAAAAAAAATGGATTTCTTTCTAATTTTGCACATGGCTATACCTTTGTTAAGAGAAATCAAATATGAAGTTTTATTCACTTTGTGCGTATATTTCCATGGCAACGGGTAAATTTGTATTTTTGGCAATTTTTGTCATTTTTGCTGTTTTTAAAAGTTAATATTAGTAATAATTTGAAACAATATTTTTAATATCCTTATAGTTTATTCATCAAAAATAATGGGTGTGTGTAATAAAGTCAATACATTGGGTATCTGTTGCATATTTTTACATGTTTTTTGGATTTCCTACTTGGGAGATACCATGTTTTTAAAAAGGGGTGTTTTTCTTTTTTTTCAAATTATGAAAAACTTCTAAACTTTAATTGCTCATAAACCTCAAAGTGGTGCTTTTTTAGAACTGATTTTCTACAAATAGGCAGTTTAAATGCTCCCTTAGAGAATTCCAGTTTAAAAAATGTGGGTAATCGAAAAACGTATGAGCAGTGTTGCCAGAAAAACTGGAGTTTTTCATTAAAAAAATTATAATAGTAAAATTTACCAAATTTTTTTCCCGCTGATTTATTTATAGATTCCTTTGATTAGAACAATAATAAATGTTTTTCTATACCTTAAGTAATGTTGTGATAAAAAAAAACAATGTTTGTGGTGTCAATGTTGTCAATTTTCTGTTTTAGCGTTTAAACCCTGTTAACGGTAGTTTATAATAATTTCACTTTATACATACCAATTTCTGTCAGTGGTGTCACCAGTTAGAAACAGCACCTTAACCTGCCTGGGAATACCAGCCACTGAAAAACACCCTCTCCTCCCTAACTAACATCATGCAACAACCCTACCCCTTCTTGTCGGGACAAGTCAGGCATTATCGTGAAAAAATATAAACCTATGCGGTCGTGGTAGGGGTGGTGCTAGGATTTGCCCGACAAGAAGTCCTACGTCCCAGATGGTGGTCCGATTACAGCATTCAGGGGTTTCAATGGCTTATTTTATTCGATTTTAGAGTCTATTATTAATGTGAAGCTCCCCACCCCTCCCTCCTCCCCCGCTGGCGCCACCCTGGGTTTTTAAAGAAATGATCACTGCTAAGGTGTCTGATCAATCTGTTCGCCAACATCTGCCAGTCTGTAGGCCAATCAAGGCTAACTTAGAAATGAAGGATACGTTAATAATCATTTGTTTTTCTGTCCCGAAGATGGATTTAATCCCCCTTATCTGCACTGCTTCTCTCCACTCAGGAGTACACATGGGTACCTAGTAGGGTCAAATGCCAAAATACGCTGATGTATCTGCTGCAACTCTATGGAATACTCCCCCAGGGAGCTTGAGTTCGTGTTTCATAGGCATTTAATCCAATGACCGGGGTAGTAATGTGAAGCGCTTGTTGGCGTTGTTGGCGTTAAGTGCTACATAAATCTAACATGTTGTTGTTGCTGTTGTTGTTAATAATAATAATAATAATAATATAATAATAATTATTATTATTATTATTTATAAAGGCCTACATAAGATTCTGTGCACTAGAAATCAGATAGTTACAGAAACTTGAATACAGACTTGATAATCAACCACTGTTGGACAAAGCAGAATTAGGTTATGCTTAAAGGCTTTCAGCTGATACTTGCATATTCCAATGGTAGCATTCTTATCTTCTAATGTCTAATTTTTCAAGTAAATTTTCATTTGCTCCAAAAGCTATCAGTCAACTATCTGAAATATAAGAAACATTACATTTACATTCATCAATATATATTTGCAATGGCCAAAAAATCATTAAAAAATTCAACAATAGATCAATGTAGCAGAGTAGTAGAAATGGAGGAATTGTTGGCAGAAGACGGATGGACATTTAGAGAATATGGAAGAAATGAAGATTTGAAACGTTCAGCTCTACAAGGAGGCGGTAAGAAGGCTAATTGTTGTATTCATAAGCGAGATAGATATTTAAGAATGTGATCATGAGACAACAATTTGACAAAAAGTGAACGGAGTGAAATATTTAAACCTTGTGTTGTACCATGTATTACCATGTTGAGCAAAATGTGACCCAAGATCACAAAAGGGCTGTAAACTTGTACCCTATCAAAATGTTTTTTTTTTTTATGTAAATGAAAAGCACATCATTAACTTTATGATGAGGGCTCAATGACCTTAATCGGACAATTATGTGTAAAGTTAAGATAGTTTTGAATTATAATTATTCTCTACAAACTGGCATATAAAGTTCTGAGCAAAAGGGCTTTAAAAGTACTAAAGAAATTGAAGAAAAATCACAGTAGCAGTAAAAGAAACTCCTTAGCAACAACACAGTTCCCTTTGAGCTATTGATGAATTTCGTAGCCATAAGAAGTGTTTTATTCGTCAAGCCTTGTTAGAGAGGGTGTTTTGTCAGGGTGTGGATGAAAAAGGGACGGGTGGAGTTATGGGGGAGGGGTCTGGATTTTTAAAAATAAATTTATAAACGTTTTAAAAATACAACATTTTCAGAATTATGCAAGTATTTACAAGTAAAATGATCAGGATTTCTATTGTTGCAAGCTACATTGTAGCATGGGGAGGTGGTAAACAAACTGTTTAAGCAAGACAATAATTCCTCCATTCGAACTACCGATTCCATCATTAAAATACTGGTAGATCACATTAATTACTCTCTATCTTTTTTAAAATCAAAACATTTAGCGTTATTTATGCGTCCGCAATACTTAATTGTTTAGTAGGCCTATACCTTTCTTCGTGACCAGTGATCCAAATCAAATTATGCTAAGGGCTGATGGGAAATTATGCTAAATTATACCAAATGTTAAATTTAATGATTGTTTAAATAAGCGCCTTTCTTCCACCTAAAATGAAAGCAACACTATTCTCAATACTATTACTTGATACCCAGTGGTGCCGCCAGAGTCGACGGTATCAGGTCTGATGTTCCCGACGGGGAAGAGTGGAGGAATTGGAATGGCCAATTTCCCGGACGGGAGAAAGCTGCCAGGGTCAGGGAATCAAGAACCCTACAATATATACTGTATTATATTATATTTGTCTCTTATACACATAAAATAAGGACAAGGAAATTCAGTTTAGGTGTGATTATATTATATATATTTAATATATATATTTAATATATATATATATATATATATATATATATAATATTTTGACATACATCATAAATTGCCTCACTGCAAGTTCATTTATTTTTTTTTAAAACAAGACATGAACCGCTTCGTATCTTTTGAATTACTTCAAGGTTATTGTTTTCATTTAGTACTAAAGATAGTCCGTACAATGGTGCTAAGCTCCAGAAATTTACTTTTGAAGATATATTTCTAAAGTAATTGTAATGTTGACACGCACATTTTTGTTTGGTTCTTTAAAGCTGTTTAACTATTTTCTACATGACTTGAATGACGTTGTGTGAATATACTTCATCAATACGTTTTAGTTTCACATTGCTGAAAATAGTGCTGATGATTGTTCTGCTGGCGTCAATATTTTTTTAAAGTTTCAATAACCACAACTAGTTTCTTAACATGTACTCAACCGCAATCTACATCAGTTCTGATCCGCTTCACTGCCAGGGAGCTTTCCAAATCTTTTCCAACAGGTCATGAAATAGTTTAGTATACTTTGAATTAATTCAAGGTTATTTCCTTCATTTAGGCAGGTAACAGTGAAATTGTAATTTCACTGTTCCCTGATTTAGGTATACAATTACGTAAGCTTTGTACCACAGTACGATGCACTACTTTCGGAACATACTTTAAAGTTTGTTCAACTACACTGTATCTTGTACACGATTTTGAATGACTTCATGAATATTGTTTTAGACTTAACTTCACTAACTCTGTGACCATTCTACTATTTTATAACTATACTGTTTGTTTATTCTGAAATCACAAACATAGCATACGAGTACTAATAAACGTATTATTATCCGATAGTTTTCATTTATCTAGTTGGGGGGCCTGAATTTTATGTAGACCTTGGGTCACAAATAGGTGTGGATATGAAGAATATGAAGAGTAATCTGATAGAAGTTTACTGAAAAGATATTCAACACTTATTAAATACGCACCTTTACATTTAAAGAAAACAAGAAAAAACACATGATTTTTAGAAACAACAAAAAGAATATGTTCAAAAGAAATTCTAAACAGTCAGTGTCAGAGGTTGAGAAAGACATGAGAATAAATAGCTAGGGACGACGAGTGAGTTAGTTATCTAAACCAACCGAAATCTGAGCAAAAGATGTAAAGCTATTTTCTAGAGAAATGTCAAGACGCAGTATTATACTGTAGGCTACTAAACTGTTGACAAAGTCAGATGAAGATGTTCTTTAAGCTGCCGAAGAGGAATCACAATAACAACCTCCACATGCTTGTCCACTAAACAGTTGAACTTTAACATCCAATTGTATATGGCACAATTAACTTTTCATGGTGAATTCAACAATTAAATTGAGTCTTCCTAAGTTGAAAATCATAACTCGTTGAAAGTGAATTTATCATGGATTGCTTTTGTCAGAGTGGTGTTTGAATTTGTTTGGCTTTCAGAAAGAAAATTAAAGTTAATTGTTTGATTTACATGCAATGCAGTATAATATTGAGTTTAACATACTTGAAAAAAAAAAACCTGGCAACACATGTTGTTATAATAGTCATGTATATAGTAATATTATAATTACACGAATTATATTTTATATTATAGCGTTTTCCGTATACAGTAAAAAATGTATATTTACAATATTTTTTAATGAAAAAATGCTGCTTTTCCTGGCAACAGTAACGCATATTGATAAACCTTACAACACATTCCTTAGCATGTTGTTAAACTAGTCAGGTAACTATATTTGTTTTGGTTAATGAATTATATTATATTTTATAGCGTTATTGTTTAGTAAAAAGATGTATACTTACCTTCTCAATAAAAACAATGCCATACAGTACAAAATTAAGTTTTAACTAACTTGAAATGAGCCTGGCAACACATTTCTTAACACGTTATTTATGTAACTATAGTAACATTATTATGAAATAAATTTACGTTGATTTCTAGTGTTATCCATTCAGTAAAAAATGATATATTTTTTATTCAAAAAATGCCGTTTTTCTGGCAATACCGAATCCATGTGTGTAAATTACCCACAACTTTTTTTCTTGATTATTATTTGGACAACTATTGACTATCAAAATATGGAAGATGGTGGATATGTTTGCACCACTTTGGAAGTTACAGTCAGGTTTCTGAGGCATACTTTTAAAAAATATATATTTTGAGAAAACCCCCTTTTGTAAATAATGGTATCTTCCAAACAGAATTTTTTACACAATTTTTTTTGTGATAAATGGAAGTTAATACCTGGTAATTTACATGGATGATCACAAAAAAATATATATAGTGCATGTTCTTTTTTTTAAATAAGGTCTGAAAGTCAGTGTTTTTTCACTTCAAAAAATGTCCAAAATTGACAAAAACTGTAAAATTTAGATAATGGGTCGTTGCCATGACAACGAAGGCTAGAAAATTAAACAAATATCATAGATATGCTTTTCACCCAAGTATCTATTCATGGTAAAAATTTGAGAGAAATCCATTTTTTGACGTCTGCCACCAAATCTTTGATTTTTATGGACAACCATTCTTAAGTTCTTCCAATCCAGGGTCTTGGATTCAATTCCTGTCAGAGTAACAGGAATGTTTCTCATGACCACAAACAACTTAACTCCGTCTAAAACCTCACAATGAGACCATGGTGGTATTATTGAGAAGGAGATCACTCGGCAAAGCTACGCGCACGCAGCGTTATGCAAATGAACCAAGATCAAAGTTGCCGCAGCGCGTAAAGAACGTTTGCGCAATGCCTTTGAAGTCCCATGTGTTCCCCGCCATCAAATTTTCAGCAGGCAAATGGAGAGCACCTTCTTTTCTCAATGCGCACTACATACTGTCAATCACTATGGCTGCGCAATCTTTTCTATTTTGAAGCTGATACATTTATCTCTCATAAAATATCAAACATATTAATATTTTCCA
>NW_022733259.1:1738122-1749850 GCF_011630105.1 Anneissia japonica | reverse complement strand
TTCGCCCATTCTAATTTTAACAGATATTAATTAATAAATGATTAAGGATTATAATAAACTAAGTCATTTTAGGGTTAACGAGGGTTAACTATTCGAAAAATGAATTAAAAATCTGAGTATTTTTCGGTTTTACGCTGAATTAGCTTTATAGTCGAACCAGTCAATCTTTAAACAAAATTATAATGAACACAGAAGTAATTTTAACATAAATATTTTACGGAATCCGTTCCAGAAATATACAAATAATAACATACCAAAAGCCCGAAAAAATCTAATCAGGGGAACATTGTTCATTATAAAGATATTTAATAAGTTAAAATCAAACGCTTTATTGCACAACTGCTCTGCTGGAAGTGTATAAATGCATGTCGTTGCCAAGTTGTTGCTAACGAAAAAATGTGAATTATAGGGTAATACGCCCGCGCGCGATCCAAAAGCGGGGAACACATAGCTCTTCTACTGGTACATATGAAATAAAAAAAATAGAAAAAAAATAAAAGGATTCAATATTGCCATTTATTGTAAATTTCTACTGTATATGCAAACACAGATAATACAGCCATAAATCTTGCAACAATAATAATAATGATTCCTAAAAATAAAACACCCCTTTTACTAATTTTTCTACTGGTAGACAAAAACATACACTAAGCAAGTAATAAACAAGAACCAATCCACTCTACTAAGATACGTAATAGTATGTAATAGTAAGATGTAGTGGGGTAGAACCTGAAAATAAACCATAAACATTTAATTACAATAGTGAATAGCTCTGATGTTATAGACTTTACTACAAAAACCCTCACATTTTCTGAAAGTTCTAAAGTTTGACAATAAAATAAAAACACAGATAGCATTGTATTGACTGACTTTACAATTCAAAATTCTAATCTTTCTTGTTTATCTGTTGTTTTCTTTTTTTGTTTTGTTTTTGACACTGGGCAAAAGAGCGCATAGACACATTGGCCATATTATACGCTATTTAAATGAAAGACCATTGCATTACCATGTGACCCACTCTAGCAAAAACAAGCTCTATTCTCAACAAATTATTCTTATCATTAAGCGGTTGTTCAACATTTTAACAAGTGTACAAACAGTAGGCTAGGGTGGAGAGGGTAGACAAATTTGTACACTTTTACGTACGGTAAGTATGCATAAAAATGTTGATTCAAAATAACATGCAATATGTAAAATAATGGTAAAATTATAATATAACCATGGATATAATATTTATTTTTAAACAACCAAGTACATTGCTTTAGTTGACTTCACAAAAAAAAATGGAGAATAGAAATTGCAAAATCAACATTTTCTTTGTACACTTTCAGAGGGGATGGAAGGGGTACCGAAAATGAGTACAGTACTGTTTGTACACTTGTTAAAATGTTCATAATTGTGAATGACCCAAAATCTAGCAGTCAAAAACTAATAATTCATGCTAAAATTGTTTAAAACGGATACTAAATGGTGTAGATGTGATAATTCCTATTTTCAATTCAATTTCTTCTTTATTCCACAAATTAAGGAAAAAAAAAAACATACATACATATTACATTTCATTTTTTCCATAATATGTTTTTCAGTCCAACATGCATTAAGATGGTCAATACATGGGAATTTTAGCTGATTTTAGGATTCTTGTTCTTCAGGACAAGTGCGTGGTTTTCCCGGAGTGGGCCACATGTACTTATTTATTACACAAGCTTTTGCCAGCAGTCTACGCTGGCTTCACTAGGTGCAGTCTTGCATCAGGAGCAGGTTTGAAAATAGCTCTTGTCCAAATTTATTGAAGAGGCTTAAGAGTATTGAAACAAATCTCACTGAAATAATTTTCCTCTTATGTACTGGCAAAGCTCCACACAATGGACTTTATATGGAATGACACCACAAATATATTATAAGGATCCACTCATTGACATTATGGTCTAGGGCAGGGTTCCACAAACCTTTAGACTGATCTGCCAATTCGGAAATATATATTGCAACCCCTTACCTACACATGCCTAATTCAGAAAGTTAACTCTAGTGCATCATTTTGGGACTGAGATTTTAAAAAGAGTAAAATAAGTAAACAATGCCTGAGCAAAAAATAAGTACCACGACAAAATCATACTGTACAATGATGATTGTAGCCACATTGTTGTATCACCACAAATGAATAACAATGTACAGTGTGCTCATTGATGGGTTCATTGTTATTTTAAAAAAATAAGTGTTTCAAATTATCATAATGCTTATAATAGTAAGTAAGAGACAGCATTGAGCTAGCTGATTGGTGATTTCAGTCAAGCTTTGCGACCAACCAAAATATTTTAGTGACCTAATGATGGGTCAAGAACCACAGTTTGCGGAACACTGTTGTAGGGAATAAATCTAAAAAGAAAAGCTAAGTAGTGAAAGCTCCACTCAAGAAAATGTTTTCTCTATGGATTGGGTAGAATGTCCTGGGTGTTCAAATGAGCCTCTGGGTAAATTGGTTGTTCAGCGTGCAAGGGTATCAAGCAGTGGCGTATCTAAAAGTCTTGAAATGGGGGTGCTGAATGGGGGTTGAAAAGGTGATCAGTTGAGGGGAGCTAACTAGCAAAATAAGGTGATTTTAGGTGATTTTTAACTATTTACAAGTTATTTTGGAGGGAGGGCGGTGTCGACTGGGGGAGCGAGTCATTTTTGGAGGGCCTCCGCGCACCCACCCTAGATACGCCATTGGTGTCAAGTTGAGTCATTCAGGGTGTGCAGCTTAGCCTGAAAGTAGGTGTCCCATTTATCCATTATAGCAACTAGTTTTTCTAAAAATGCAGTTTCTCCTATCAAAAAGGTTACAAGATCACCTATTTTGTGTGTACAAAGAGCAGAGGTCATATGTTAGTTCTGACATATCAAAAGGCTTATGCATAGTGTCTGGTGACAGTAAATGACCGGCTAAAACGCTGCTTTCTCTGTTGGTCTTCATGAAGTTGGCAATAGCTTCCCACCTTGCCTGCAAAAGAGAAACAGAAAACAAGTCACAAGTAATGTAGATTACCTTGCATTATATTGCCAGTCAATTTAAAGCTCATTGATAATTTAAACACAAGATCTTTTCCTTTAACTTAAGCAACAGTATATGGTAACTACAAAGGGACGGAAGAGGAGCAGTGGCATGGTGGCAAAGGTGCCTACCTACCAAACCAAGATTCTGGGTTTAAATCCCACACATTTTGTTCACAATAAAAAAAAACTTTACTTAAGCAATGTCCCTTAAAATGGAGTAGGCCAATTAGAAATGGGTATTGATTTTAATTTAAAGCAGTCGTCTTAATTGCTATATTTTAGTAATTTTAAAACATTAACATGATATTTATTATATATTGGAATAATAAATTACAATTCTTTAAAGGCTGATGTTTCAACAAGGAGCAATTATGAAATAGAAATTGATCAGACATGCCATTTAAAAAAGCAATGCTAGAGCTTCTAGTGGGCCCTTGGTGGCCCCTGTCGATGGCCCCAAAGTCAATGGGAGTACCTCCATAAGTGATGCTATGCTTCCCAAATGATTACCGGAGAAATGTATTAGGGAGATTTGGATTTGCACGACGATGTAGCCATGAATGGATTCAATCATCAACTAAACTGGTGGTAGCCACTGTGTGTGTGCGCTGAACCAGTTTAAAAAAGCGCACCGTCTTTCGAATGAGATGTTTAAGCCGTTGTTCCTATGTGCAACAATAGCCGATGTGCAAGTTAAAGAGCACAGTACACTCTTCAGAAAATAGTAGAGGATTGTCTCCTGGTGTACTGCCAAATTCTCCACCAGAAGGACCCCTCTGGAAACAAGTCTAAGGGCATTTGTGGGTTATCCTTGGGAAATCCAACCCAATCCAATTGCATGCACAGATGACTTCTTAGTGACGTCAATACGTTCATCTTCATGCAAAAAAGCTCTCTCAAAAAACTACTCAGCCTCACAAAGCCGGGCATGCCATGACAGTCATAGGCCCACGCGATTCTATGGAGAATGCAACACCACGATGTGCGTGCAATGGAACGTCTATAATTGCGATCCCTTCAGAATACTACTGACAATCAGTGGCTTGCGTCATCATGCCAAAGAAGTGGCATGATGTTAACTTAAAAAAATACAAAAACTTGATACTCACATTTTCTGTTTCAATATCAGCCCACTTATATGCCGGTAAAGAAGTTGAATGCAGTAAGGGGTACACAGAGTCCATAAACACACTGCTCATAAGGCCTTTCATATGCTCATTATCCCTCTGTGAAATGATACAAAACAATAGAATTTTAGGGGCAATCCATAATTTTCAACATTTAAAAAAAAGTGCAAGAGGGAGGGGGAGGGGGTTGAAAGTGTAGACATATGTACTCTTATGAAAAAATAAAATGACTATCTCAAAATGACACAAATCAACATTTTATTGCCGTACTCTTTTAGGGGGAGGAAGGAGGTCACAGAAAAGAGTATGTTTTGTACTCTTATGAAAAGGTGAAAATTATGGAGAACTTCTTAGCCAGTTACCTTATTCCTTTAATAATAACCAAGCACTTATAGTGAGCAATTTATCAACCTATTTTAAGTTTATTATTATTGAGTAATTATTACACCTGGTTTTTAAATATGTCACAATTTCCTCCAATCCTAAAAGAGTATTTCTAGTTGTGTAGCTAACTCATTTATTTAAGTTTTATTTAACCAGGGTATCCGTTCAGTGAAACTGCTTTCCAAAGAAGCCCAGGTACATACAGTAAATATAAAAAAAAAAAATATACAGAAAATATATTTACAATTATGAAATTCAAAAAGTAACTAAAAACTAAATTACAAACAATGAAAACAGATCAATTCAAATATCAGTGGTGGATTTAGGAATTCAAAACAAAGGAGCTGGGCCTATGGACGGACTTTCGCAAAAAAGAAGGTGTAGACCACATCAGATTTGAGGAGGGGGGGGGGGCATTGAATCCACCACTGAATGTCTCAGTAGACTTGCCACAAGTCCCAGAGCATTCAGCATTTTCCTCCTTCTGAACAGCGCCACCAACAAGTAATATAATTTTAGAGCGTAAAAATATAGAAATAGAGTATGGGATGTTTGGTATGGCATGCATTGAGCATAATAAAATTATTATATTTCATACTATTAATTACAGTGATGTAAATTGGAGCTTGGAGAGAAGGTTAATTAAGCCAATCATATATGTGTCATTTACAATTTACTCATTTATACTCAGGGATGAACAGAAATATATAAGTATATAAGGCGAGACCTTGTTTATATCTTGTTTAGCGAGACTGCCAAAAATGGTGATTTGGAATAAAAATAAAATGTTATTTTTGGCCAATTAGCGCACCCTCTGCCACAAAAAAACCAGCGAAGGTGACTGTGGCACAGCGCATCTGCAATAGATTGAATATTTAACTGGATGAAAAGTGTTTTTATTGGAGTTCTGTCAGATTCGGTTTGCACAAATCCAGCAAATCATTGCATGATTGGCTTGACATAGGCATTAAAGTCATCTTGTTTTAATGTCCAAGTTTTGCTGGTGTAAGTAAGAATACTACTGCAGCATGCATTGTACATGCGCCGCCCTGGTAGAAGTGCTTATGGCCTTGTTTGTAAGGATTGGGAGCAAACAGTAGAGCCCCTTCCATGTAGATTCATATGCTTGGTGCATACACACAACCACCAGACTGACCAATGACATCACCGAGGCAACAAAAGGATTTCACCATTTCAACTGTTTCATTGCCAATCAGAATACTATTGTTGACATCATTAATTTTCCATTGTACTTCTCCAGAACAGATTTTGCATTGAAACAAATCATCAGGTTTGAGGCAATGGTGTATACCAAAACATCGTTTATGAGTCCATTGCTTGCAAGACTGACAGAGGATTGAGTTGCATCCAACCACTTTCCTGCAGACACTACATGGCCAATTTACATAAAGAATATAATCCAGATGTATCATATGCATTTTGTTCATGCTGACACAGAGCCTGTACTATTCCAAGTGTGACTTTCAAAGTGATAATTTATGAGACATGACCATATATGAGCATACATCAGTTTTTTGTCAAAGACAATGGCTATGTTCTCACACGGCTGCTAACGGTTAGCAGGATCCGGATCCTGCTAACCGTTAGCCGCCATGCGTCCATACGAGAAAATTCCGATCCGGATACCAAAAATATGATGATCGAATCACTGGCCAATAAGAAACTGGAAATTGTAAACACGTACTTGTGATTGGTTGATGATAAAAACGCGCTCAACTTGCTAACCGTCAGCGGAAATCCAGATACTGCAAACGGTTAGCGCTAACCGATCGGGCGTTCTCACACAGGTGCTAACGGTTTACGCTAACGGTTAGCGCCCGATCCGGATACTAGGGCTCTCGTGAGAACCAGGCTCATTTGATAGTCTGGACAGAGCTTAAGTTATTCTTTGAATATTACACTGAGATCCATTATAGAATGGTTCTGTGGTTTTATTTTTTAAAGGGAGAATAATGACTAGGCCCCTACTGGGAAAGTACAACTGCACTCCTAAACTTCGGAATTACCTTGTCTACTTTCTTTAAGGACCTCTTTTTCTCTGCCCAAGCACTCTGAAAGACAAACGTTAAGTGTGTAACATTAAAATCACATTCTCCAATACGCAGTCAACAATCACATTTCAATTAAATATAATAATTTTTATTTGGTAAAATTTAGAAAATATGCTTGTCAATTACAGGTGCTAATACAAGCTAAAACAATTTAAATAAAGAAAAAAAGTTAGAATATATCATCAAAATTAATATATAAAAAGGTTATGCAATAAAAGTTTGAAACAGATAAAGCAGTTCATTTCACATTTAATTCCTACCCTGAGAGCATCCATGATGTCAGAATACTGTGTTGCCAATGGAAACGCTGTTAAAACAGGACTGTGGATCTGATCTGATATTTAAAAGAAAAATATTGACAAAAGAGTTATAATGACTACAATAAAAATAAAAAAGTAATCATCAAAATCCTCTGCTTATCAAGCCATCTATTACTATACTGCATCAGGGCAAGGCGGTATAAAAAGTACCTCTTGATCAGGGTCGGCAGATCTTCGGGGAGGCATCCCGTATCTCTGCATAGTTGGTCCAAATTAATAACAAAATAAATTGAAAGTAACAAAAAACATAGTTGTACAGGATGGGATGATACTTTATATCTATGGTCGGCAACCCATGGCAGGGGCGGATTTAGGGGGGGGGGCCCGGCCCCGGCCCCCCCTTTTGGGAGGTAAAAAAAAAGGGAAAAAAAGTAAAAAAAGAGAGAAAAAGAAAAAAAATGATAGCCCAGAATGCCTCAAATGTTCGGGCGTCTAGAACACAAAAATTTCGCGGGGGCATGCCCCAGACCCCCTACGACAGTGTTGTCTCAATCAGCCCAACTTTCGGCCCCCCCTTTTTGGACATTTCTGGATCCGCCCCTGCATGGGTTGAAATTAACATGAATAAATCAGAGAATTCATGAGAGAATGTCGAACCAAAACTTGTTATAAAACAATTTGATAAAATGTTGTGGCTATTTTCTCTACATTTAACTGACTGTTGGACTTTTAACCTGATATATGACTTGATAAAATTTCCCTGTGCACGGTGGTGTAGCCTGAGTAGTTGTCGTCGTTTTAGTTTAGTAATTGAACATCTCAGCCGTTTTGGTATGTTGTTACGAGACACTACTCAGTATAGTGATATATTATATCGACTATATTTTCGTTTTTGAGATGACATTTCTAAGGGATGGTGTAACTTTAGGCCTTAGGTCGTGGGATGCTAATGGCAAATTATTTTGGGTCCTAGGGGGTAAAAGGTTGCCGACCGTAGCTTTATACACTGTGTCTCTTATTGAGACCTTGGGAGTCGAGTTGTTCTTATTCATAGGAAAAAGTTCTGCTGTGACAGGAATTGAACCCAGAACCCTGTGATTAAAATGCAAGCATCTCAACCACCTATGCTATTCAACTCAACTTTTGTGTTTTCGAAAAATAAGTTGTACAACATACCAAAAACTTCGGAACCTGGAGGACAATTCATGGCTTAAAGGAGGACTTTTTTACCAAAAACACTAAATTATCAAGTTTGGGGAAAAAAATTTTATTTCATGATAATTGTTATTTGATAATCGATTTATATCTGTGTCCTCCAAATCCTTATTCTAGCCAGGCACCTGCGAAAAACTATTTTTTCTAAGACACAAAAAGGGTATTTGACACCCTAGTAGTTGTTTTCTAAATGGCCGGAAATAACCTCTGAGGCATTTCAGGTGATCAATTCCTTTTTTTTTAACTTTCCAGAAGTGGGGGACCAGGGCCGGCCTGGCCCCCTAAATCTACCCCTGATCACTTTGGAGTCTTCACAAATGATTTAAATATACTGTATACAGCATAACATTTGAGAAAACATTTTAAATGTAACAATAAATAATAATTATTGCACTGTGCAAGTAATTCAATTGTTTCTACACATTCTGAAATGTTATTATAAATGTACATTCTGAAACGTTATTATATATGATAATACAGTACCTGTGTTTTGCATGTTGATTCTATCACGTAACAGAGCATCAGCCAGAAATTTCCGATAGAAGGACAAAAACGGGAGATATGATGAAGAACTGACAATTGTATCTGGTAAACAACTGTAAATTGAATATAAAAAATAATATAATTATTAATATCTTTTAATTCAATCTGTACAATAAAAGTTAACAAATTATTTTTGAGCCTCAATAAATTGAATTGTATTATTTAAGATAAGGAAAAGAAATAAAAAATAATTTTAATATTCCTGAAAAACAATTTGAAACTACAGGAATTATTAATAGTTTCTTTTGTAGATCAATATTAGTCAGACCTACAATCTACAACATGCAACTTCGACAAGAATAGAAACCAAAAATGTAAGCTTGGCTAAAAGAATTGCAGTAATAACAAATCTGACTGAGCAACAGGGCTATCAAACGACCAAAACTATGAAGACATCAACGGAGAGATGCCCAAGATACATCTTCTTTAATTTATATTTATAAGGTATTGAATATTCATTAGCTTTACATTATTTATGCTTTATATTTGGACTGTTTAGTTTTAAACATTTTTTTCTTATACTGTACTTCTATAAATACTGTATACCATATATATTTCACCGTTCTTGTGCTATAGGTGTGTTATCCAACTAAAACTGTATTTAGACATGGGCCAGGTTCTAGATTAAAATCAATCTGAAGGCCCAACGATCATTGTAAAGCAAGCTAGGTCTGGAGTGGGGTTTAGCAACTACACTACAAATGAAAAAAAAAATTGGTGTAGAGTAGAGTGAAATGATGCTATAATAAGCCAGTGCTTTTATTTGCATACAGTGATTATTTCAAGCTTGTTCTAATGGTAGTGGCATATTTAGGGGAAGGTGCGAGGTTTGCATGCCCTTTCCCCACAATAAAACTTGTGCTTCCCCCATCCCATTGAAAGTGTTTGAAGCAAAAAATCATGCTTTGAAGATAAAATTTGCCTTATTTTGCTAGCAACAGTAGGATCCCCTCAATTATTCATCGAGTTCCCCCTCCCCCAGTTCACCTTCATGCCCCATCAGCATCCCCCTACCTATTTCAAGACTCTTAGATAATATACCACAGTCTTAATGGCCTGTTAACTTAATTGCGGGCCAAATATGGCCTGCAGTTGTCAGTTGGAATCTAGATAAGGACTATGCGCTAGGAGAAATCTTTTTTGCCTGCTGGACACAGAATTGTTTTTGATGGGCCCGTTTCTACTGCTACATGAGATCCTTCTTTGAAAGAACGTTTCTAGTAACCATTAGTAGAAAAATATCCTATGATATAATAGTACAGGCCTTTGACATTCAAATCATTGTCTTTTATACACAGAATGAAGAGGTGCATATTTATACTACATAGCAGATAAAGTAAGCAAGCTGAGCTTGGCACAAGATTGTTCAACTAATGACTTCAATGATGGAACCAACAATTTTAATAATCTTTGGTAGCATACTGTCATTTTTAATTGCAATTTTGATAATTTTCTTATGCTGTAAATTTTTTTACAAGTTGAACACTGAAGAACAACAAAGAAACATTGCAAATCAATATGCGCTTATGTATAACAATCACAACTATTCCTCTAGTCAACTTTTTTCATCATCCCTTTCTTATCACGGAACAATGCCAAGAAATGCCACCTTACCCCAATACTTGTTGAATGGGGATATGATGCCAGTCCTACATACTTTGGATTCCATATCAGTCAACTTGCAACCTATATCCAGAACCGCGGATGATATACCGCCCCCGCTGCCTAGTCTAAGTAGCATGCCTGCATTATCATCACGAACGACGCTGAATCAAAATGTAGGAAATGACGCGGAAGATGATCCAGCGTATAGTGTCATAGACAAGAGCTTTCGTGGTGTAGACAACGACTTTAGCGTAAAACCGCCACAAGATGAAGAGGTCGAGGTAAGCAGATTAGAACGATATTCCTCAGGTATGAACTTAGAGGATGAAATCATGGGAATCTTGAATTGTAAGAAACAGCAGAGTACTAGCAACAGACGGTGCAACAGCGGAAAAGAGGAAAATACCGGTGAGCTACAAAGTAGCGATGAATCACCAGATTACAAAATGCAAAATGTGACAGCAGATGAAACAAAAATAAACATGGAAAATATGGAACAAATTCTAAGCGATCCAGAATATGCAGAACTTGGACCTCAATCAAAAAAACCTTAATTAGCATGTGTCTTGATGGTAGGGTTGTTACCAACCTGAGAGATTTGAAATGCGTGACTACACTAGTTAAGTTGGGAGGGGGAGCGTGCCAGGGCCCCGGATTTCCGGGGGCAGAACCCTAGTGTGGGCCGGTTCCAGTCACATCAACGGTTGGTTGTCGCATGCAAGACTGCATGCGACTAGATTCTACTAAGTACAGTATGTGGTTGGCTGGGTTGTTTTGGTCAGGAAAGAGAAATTTTCCCCGATGAATCGATTCTTGAATGAGATAACGACAGTTCTCTTTTGACTCTAGCTACTCCATGACAGTTTTCATATTTTTAATAAAACCAATTTCTTCTAATTTTAAATACATTTTCCCCTGAATTTGTAATCACGCATAGACTTGTGCTAAATGTGTGACAAATTTATGATGCATGTGTTTCTGCAAAATGCGTGTTTCATCCAAAATTCAGGACCATCCCGCACGATTGTGAACTATGGGATTGGTTTCTGGATTCAAACCTTGAGACAGGCTTAGAGCCCAATCACATTTATTATGTGGGCTCAAGACCATCTCTGAGTGTGAACTAACAATAAAGTTGGCTCAGGTCCCACAATAAACATAAACCAAACTTTGGTCCCCTTGGATAGCGGCCAATCTTGACATCTTATACCATAACATTTCATTCAATTTCACACAAAATTTATTAATCTTTTTTTACCCACCAACCCAAAACAACAATCACAAAAAAAAATTACTATATCAAACAGGATTTTAATATGTTTTGACTGTAACATCCAACATAGAATATGCAATTTAAGCATCTATAAAACCTAAGGAATTAATAAAACAGAGGTTTGTGAAAAATAATGTATAATAAAATAGAGAGAAAAAAACATACTGCCCTCATATGGCATACAATACCGCAGGCATGGGTAAGCCAACCTTGCAC
>NW_022733259.1:1719816-1738043 GCF_011630105.1 Anneissia japonica | reverse complement strand
GTGGGAGGGGGTGTCCCCTCCTTTTAAAAAACGAGATTTAAAAAAAAATTGGGACTTCTAGATGGCCAGAAATGGCTGGGATGGGAAAACTAGGTCGATTATTTTTTTTGGTTAGACTGCCCGACGAGCTCTGGCTGATAGGGGGACTTGACCAGACCGATGGGGGGGCTTAAGCCCCCTTCCCCCGCTGGCGCCGCCACTGTGTAAAAGCTATACTGCTTTATACTCAGTTTTAATATTACTTTTTACAGGTGATCAGTGTTTGGCTGAAAAAATGGGGGCTTTCAAACCAAAGATGATTAGCAGGCCAATTAGCAGGCCCGACAAAATTGCTGTCGGGCCACATGTGGCTTGCAGGCCACACTTTACCCACGGTTTATATATTGAAGGTGTAAGGCCTGTTGAATATGAACAATTGCTTTTTAGCTTTTTATCTTTGATCGTTATCGTCAGAGTTTAAACATGCCTTTATGCATAATCCTCTAATCATAAATCCTATACTGTATGTATATTTCTTTTCATATTGTTAAAAATGCATATATTACCGTTGCAATAAAGCTTTTTGATTTGAATAGTGGAGAAATGCTCATAATTTATAGAAGAATTACTGGACTTAATTTGTATTTTGTTATAATATATACATATGCGTGGCCGTTTCAGGCTTATTTTTAACTTGCTTGCAGAGAACGGTTTGGTTTACCAACCTCAAGGTCAGGTTTCAATCTCTCACTGTGACCTCTTGTTGGTCCAGGAAATGGTAGCTCTGACCAGGTTATTCCATTAAAATTACAAATGAAAATTACAGATAATTAAAACAAATACTTTAAACATAGTAGGCCTATTTATTAATTTTTTAAACACTTTTGTTTTTATGACAGACATCAGTGCCAAAATTGTATAATTTATTGATCATGAAACACCTATAAATTGGAAGCAACCAATACACAGCTAATGGCGTAGTGTAAATTTCATCAGTATATATTATCTTGGGAGGTAAATTCAAAAATTAGCATTTGAATTCCTTATAACAATGACCTTTATCATTAATCAACATACTGTAATATCAATCCAACATAAAAACTTTATGACTCCTCATGCATGTTAGAACCATGAATCAACTGAATGAAATCAATGGAGGGAAAATGAAACGACAAAAAATCAACCAATCAAATTATAGGAGGGAACATGAAATGGCATTTTTATAACTGACAGTAAGCATTATGAAAACATGGCTTCAGTACAACAGTTGTTAATATTTCTTGGTGCTTTTACTCACTGTCAAAAGTCTAAAAAAGTGTTGCTTTCCACACTGAGCATATATTCAGGTTCATGGACATAGTAATGTTCAATTCCTATGTATCCTGCATGGAGAATTAACCAACCTTACTAACCAGATAAAATTCAGTTGGCTGAAAGACGGAGCACTATTTATACCAGATTGAGGATTTACCAACCAGAATAATATCAATAAATAATAGAGCACACTTAATTTCACAAAATGAGTTGGTGCTCCAGGAAGAACTCAAGAGGAAAGCGACCATTGAAAAACCAATCACATCAACTGCAGTGATTGAGCCAAATTTTTAGGCAAAAGCTGGCCTAGCGCTGGCTATGAACAAGATAAGGTTTAGTTAGCTAGGCGCCTGGCCTACTAACTACAGTTAAGGTGTTCCCTTCCCTTTGATGCTCGAGGAAAATCTGATTTCTCCCCTGGAGTTTAGTTTTTAGACCACTGAACTGTTCAAATGCATCTAGCCACTTTGCAAAGCGATCATCATTTTCGTTCTGCCCATGCACACAGGAATCCCCAGGTATAATCCCACCACCCCAAAATCGGGTCAATTTCGCGTTCATGGTGGTGGGATTATACCCGGGGAACTACGGTATTCCTATTCACATTAAGATAAATGGACATTTTCAGTATTAAGAAACATGTCTTCATATTTGTGTGGATATGGGTGTGATAGGGCCAAAAAAAATTTATTGTGTTTGCCAGACCGAGCCAAAATGTACAAAATTGAGATTCAGCATTTTATTTTATTTTTATTTTTTACTAAAAATATATTTTTTAATGAGCTAAAAAGGCTGGAATAAGACTATCTGGCAGGACGTTAGGTCATGCTACAGTGTTATGTGATTGTTCAGCTTTTAAGCATGAATTTAAAAATGGTCTTTTTTTGTGTATTTTCCACTTTTTAGGTATAAACATATTTTTTAGAAAAAAAAAGAATTTCCTACAGACTTCACCCACTTTTTAGATGGCCAGAATTAACCTGTTATACTCTGCCTCTTCTGTTGAAACCTTCTTCTATTGATGGAGTTCATTTAAACAATTTTCAGGCATCTTCTTGACTTATGAATTTACATTGAAGTTGAAAAGTACGTGGGACCAACCCTCCTTAAAATATGTAGAGGACGTGTCCCCCATGACTGTCCTGCGTCCATGCATGGCCAGTCGAGAATAGTGAGCATGTGGTTCAAACTTGTGACCTCAACGGCAATAACAAAAACCAATACTCCAAACAGCCTTCCAAAATAAAAACACTACTAGAAACTGAAAATAAAACTTGGTGTTAATAGACTTTTAGTTAGCAATATCAGCAGAAACTACAATATAACCAACTAAATTTGAACAAGACCTTGATGGAAAGTAGGAAGACCGAACTTAAGGGATTTGTTAAGTCTAAAATGAGGTATAGTATCTGCATGAGTTTGAAATTTAGACAAACAATTCCTGAAACATTGTTCATCTTACTATTCCTGAGTCAAACATTCAGCTTTGATGTAAATCTTTTTTATGAGCCACAAGACAAAAATATTTTGGAGGGAAAGACAGCAGAATTTCTGTGCATATTTTCAGTATGGAGACAAGGCTTAAAATGCATTTGGAAGCACAGCAGCAGCACAATACAGCACCATATAAGTAAACATAAAGTAAATTTCATCCAATATGATGCTAAATGCAAACTAGAAATTCCTGAAGTCACTTTATCAGATTCTGGACAATATAGCTGCCATGTGATCAATAGTACTGACACCGTCTTTCAGTCATCAAGACCTGCTACTCTGAGTGTTGTACCATTCCCAACACCCACCTGTCAATCAAATCAAGAAGCTTACATGGTGGGAGATGTGCTGATCTTGTATTGCATTGCAGAGATCACTGATGAAGTTTCAACTGATCCTTCTAAACTGGAATGGGGTTCTTTTGAGAATGTATCAACCAGAATAATATCAATAAATAATGGAACACATATAATTTCACAAAATGAGTTGGTTGTCAAAGAAAAGCTACATGAAAAGAGCTTTGTTTGTAAATTAAATGTTGATAATTTGGATTTAAAAAATGAAGAAAAATGTTCCTGTAAAAAGTCAATAGTTGTGAACATTTCTGTGACAATCTTTACATCTGACAATCTTCGAGTTGGACAGTCTACAGCTTTCAAATGTAAGACTGGACATGACTGTCAACAATGTGAATACAACTGGACAATCAGCAATACCAATCTACTGGTCGACATCTCAGATCCTGACCTCAACTTGACCATCACTGATGAAATGATTGACAGTGTACTGATATGTCAAGTGAAATCATCTAAACAAGTACAAGGATCTGCATCAATTAAAATTAGTGTCAGTATATTGACAACAACCATAAATAGTGACATTAGTACTCTGAATACAATATCAAGTACCAATGGTGACTTCTCCAATGTATGCTTGGTGATAATTGTTCCTGTAACAGTATGTATCATAATATTTTTGATTATTATAATTTTGATTATGTACAAAAAATCCAAAACCACAAACAATGAAAATAATTCTGTAGTTGATAGGAAATATAGACATAAAGACATGTCAACTCAGTGTAGTTTAGATGACTTTATCTCTGGAGAGGAGGTGGCTACACCACTGCAGTCAATGTCGAATTTGCCGATACCAGCTTCTGTTAAATATCTCCAACCTCTTTCACATCAACATTTGAAAAAAGTGAGTGAGGACATAATATTAACCCATCCTGATCAGCAAAAGAAATCAATAATTTTGAATCAAGAGAGTGAATATGCTCATAAAATCTATGTATCAGATGTTCATAGTGATCAATCAAGCCAAACCTCATGTTCAAACATGAAACATGCATACTTAGAGTTGGCAGATCCACACGTCTACCAATCATCACTGCCATCGCAAGACATCCGCCAAGAAACTACTGGAAAAGACCTGCAATGTACTTTTGCTAATCAAAATATTCCTACAGATATGGAATACTCATATGCATATGGACATGTTAATCAAACAAAATGGAAAAAATTGTAGCTAAATTCAATTATGACGATTAAATTTTAATTCATTTGTAAATCTTTTGATATGGATATGAAGGGATGCCATATGTTACTTTTAAATGCCTCTAAAATGTAGTAAAAAAATTAGCTCAAGAACAGATTTAATTAAATCATGTAACTATTGACTTTAGCCCTTGGCTAGGCTTTAGAGTGGGGAGGGAGGGTTAGGAAGGGATCCTAGTGGCTATTATCTAGTTTGATACTATTCTTTTACTTAATTTCTGTACTTTTTTGTATTAATGTTGTAATAAAGCTACTTGATTTTAAAAATGAAAAAGAATAGATTCACTAAACTAGAAAAAAGGTATGAAACAAGGCCTATCATCATTCAGTGGATATGACTGTACATAATACTGTAGGGCATTATGAGCCATGAAATAGTACACACTACATATAAACACAAAATGGCATATACACTGTAGTCCAACAGTACAATGTAATAGACCTACTCTATGTGATAATCTATGTAATAATGTCATAGATAATGACTTTGTTGTAACCTCTTGCTTGTTGATCCAGGGATTGGCAGCCAAGATTGTTCCATTAAAATTAAAATTACGTATGAAAATTACACTTACTTAAAACAATTATGCTCAAACATAGTACTGTAGGTCTGCTCATTTATTAGTTTAATTATTTTTTTATTTTATTGACATACACATTAACTGTCTTTACTTCCAATGCTGTACAGTAGTCTGAACTGAATTAGGGAGAAAAATTCAAATTAATTAGCACTAGTGAATAATAAATCAACATACTGAAATATTGTGTAGAACAATATAAAGTAAATAACAGCAACACTTTTGAGACTAACAATATAGAATTTATTCTCTAGCCTTTGTCCACACGGTTCATCAGGAGACTGTGAAATATTGTGAAAACATAAAACTTCTATACTATGACTACTCATGCATGTAGAACATAAATGTATTGTCTTAAAAATTTCCTCCATGGTAGAACTGATTAACCAATCAAATCAAATCAAAGGAAGGGAAAATCAAAGAGGGAAAAATAAACAAACATTTTCTGAGTGGCTGCATAGACAATGGCATAGTGTAAATTGAATTTCATCAGAATGTATTATTTCAAATTCAAAAATTAGCACAGGTGAAATTCTTATAACAGTGACCTTTATCATAAATCAACATACTGAAATACTGTACTGTATAGATGAATAAAAAGTATAGCCGCGTTAGTCTGTACAGTATAGAAAGTATAAAGTAAAAAACAGCAGCACTTTTGAGACTAACAATATATAATTTATTCTCTAGCTTTCGTCCACACAGTGGACTTCATCAGGAGACTGTACAAATGTAAATGTAAAGGTACTGTACAGATCACTCAGGCATGTAGAACTACAGTAGAACAAATGTAGACCAATCAATCAAAACATGGATCAACCAATCAAATCAAAGGAGGGAAAAATTAACGACAATTTTCTAATAGTAAGCATTTTGAAAACATGCCTTCAGCACAACAGTTGTTAATATTTTCTTGTGCATTTACCCACTATCAAGAAGTCTGAAATTGGATATAAGTGTTGCTTTCCACCCTCAGCATATTCAGGCTCATGAACATAGTAATGTCAAATTCCTATGTATCCTGCATGGAGAATTAACAAACCTTAACACTGACATGGAATTCAGTTGGCTATTACTATTACTATTTATACCAGACTACAATGATCCAGAGGTGACGGAACTGGGGGGTGCTGTGTTATGGAGAGTAATGTGTGACAGGAAAAGGTCTGCAGTCAGTTGGTTGTTACCATGCGCCAGTGATGTTGGAGTATATAGTACAGCAATATGAAACTATTATGTAGGCCTACTGAATGAATAAAGTTCGGAGTTTGTCGGGTAGTGAAATGATTATTTCACATTTTAAGTGCTCCCTAAATTCATAAGTGTAAGCTAAATTACGGTGATTAATTTAATTAGCGAAGATATGGAGACAATTATTTCGAATCCCTCTTTCAAGAGGGGATGCAAATGCTTTGTGAAAAAGAGTACGCCGCGCTACTCATTTTCACAAAAAAATACACACAACAGGTTAGCTAACAATTATGTCAATGTTACATGAACACCTGGGAAGGAAGGTGCAATCACGTTGTTACCTAGCAAACGTCTGTACTGTATGGGGGAGGGGCTCCTGATGTACTGTGTAGCGGGGGACGATGAGGCATAAGACTAGGCCTAACTAAGACAGTGGAATTATATGTGATATAAAGTACACTTTCGGAAGAAATAAATTAAAATAAGAAAAAAAAAATAACTAAGAATAATTCATTTGCAGAGGTACCTTATTTACGTATTATACAATGCTAACAATGCGGCTCTTGTAGCCCTGGCTTGGGCAAGGCATCCATGTGCAAAGCAGTGGTGTTTGTTTATCCATGAAAAAAGCACGCCGGGAAAGTTTGCCTTACCAGGAAAAGGTGACGTATCTAGCTTATGACGTATGCACGCTAACTAATGTGAGTGTGACATCACCAAAAAATGAATATTTTCTATTATAACCAAAATATTAATAACTACAAAGTTTCTGGGCGTAAATTCCCTTAATATGAATGAAGGGTTGCTCAATCTCCTTGCCATACAAATTACAGCTCCTACTGACATCTCAGTCGAGAAATACGGGTAGCTGAAGTTTTTCTCACAAATCTGACTACAAAACCATATCCAAATTTCACGTTCCACTTTTGTCCCTGAGTTGTGCTTCGCACTCGCCGCTGAGGGCGGCGTTCCAGGAACCCTGCGTCAAGAAAAGGTTGACATTTGTGGAGGTAATCTAGTGTTAGATATTTCAAATGTGAAACTGTCTGATAAAGGTCAATATCAATGTTTTGTTAAACATAGGACACATGTTATAACAATGTCAAAGCCGGGAAATTTGATGTTCAAGCTATACCCCACAAAACATACCCAAAATGCATTGTTTCTAAACATTTATATGCTGAAGGTGATAAAGTCACAATATTGTGCATCTCCGAAACCAAAGGAAATGTTAATATGAAATGGTTCAACTCACCACAAGGTACAAAATTGCGACGGTTAAAAAAGACAGACTTCACAACATTATTTTGTAGCTTTGAAGCTACAAAGCAAGAACATGGTAAGGAATACAAATGCCTGATGAAAATGGAGGGAGAACAAGTTCCACATGGATGTTCCACACAGGCTCTCAACATCACCAATCAACTGCATGTGTACACAACAACCCCGGAATTTACTTATACCGGAAATAGCCTCAACATAATATGCGACATAGAGGAACATTTTGAAGAGGTTTCTTACACATGGGCATTTAAATATTGCAGTAGTGATGTAATAAACAAGTTCAAAATCATGAATGAAAAAATCTCAATCAACTCTATTGCTTTGGATATGAATGGATGCCATGTGACTTGTAACGCTTTTAAAAATAATGCTACTGGTAATTACACATACATAATAAAAGTTGTTAAAAATAATGCTACTAGTAATTACACACGCGTAATGAAAGTTGTTGAAAATGACATGAAGAACAACTATTTACCCTCTGGTAAAACATTAACAGATCACTCTCTGACAGTAACAATAGTCTTAACTGCATTTGGATGTTGAGTTTTTGTAATAATAGCGGCTGCTTTCTTGGTTGTATACAAGAAAAAACACAATGGAATTTTACATATTCCTGGTATTTCAACACCTCAAAGAATGTAACTACAACAAGTAGAAAAACAATATGATTTGGAGAAAAAACTGAAATACGTGAAAAAGTAAATGTATAAATGGTATACACTTTTTTTTTAAATAAGAACCCTGAGGCTAAAATTGCTTAAAAATTAAGAACAAAATAAGAACAAATTAAGGCTGAGAAAAAATGTCAAATGATATTTTTATTTAAAAAAACTAGAAAAACCAAAAAATCATATCTGTACCTTATGTGCAGAATGTATGACTATGTAATACCCTCTATAAAACAGTACAGTAGGTGTACCTACCTGTTGTTTGGGGTCATTTTTACCGGGGCCTTTTTCTGGGGCCATTTTTACCTCCATTCCAGTACAGTGTATACTGCTGTACAATAATTTTCTATGTTTCAAAAGTATTTAAAATAAGAACAAAATAAGAACATTTTGAGCCTGAAATCTGCCAAAAAAGAAAAAAAAAAAACTGAGTCTGGGCAAAATTTTAATACTTAATACTGTATCATTCTTCTTTACAATTACTGTATTATTAGTATATTACCATAGTTCCTCTGTAATACAGTAGTATAATACTTGCATAAGTAGGTATGTTAGACTGTTCCGTACAGCAGTTGTAATATGCAGGTTCTCAACCTTAAAAGTCAGAGGTTACCCTGACACTGTAAATATGGCCTTGGTTTATGTATTAGTAATTTTCTTTCTCTATTCAGACAAGTAGGTTTTAAACATGCTACTTGCTCCAACATTATGGAATGCTTCAGGACTGACTATGTGCTCAGTAATCATTTTTTTCCAATGACCTGATCATTTTTGAGGCACATAGGCCTTGGTACCATACATAATTTTATTCAATGAATTAGCATTCATGGAAATTTAACTTGTAAGCATTTCACATACCTTGAAGGACTATCAAAACATTAAATGAAAAATATAGCATGGCTTTTTGCTATATCACATCATAACATAAATGATTGAATAAACATAATTTCCTGATAAACAGGAGTCCAGTGCCACTTTTTCTATTTTGAGTAAATATTGTAGTGTTTTGTGTGTACATATTACCCAACATGATTTGAAGTTTTCATATAATCAGGGCACTATTAAAAAAACAATTTTCCTTACTTATTATGACATATATTATTTTTGTAATTTCCAGATTTTGGTAATTAAAACCTGTGAAAACTGAAATTGTGTTGGTCTTTGTTTCATTGTATGTTAACACTTTTATCATTTTGAATGAAAATAATAATTGGTTTACTGAATCATTGGGGGGGGGCAGGGGATTAGGTTTTAGGATAAACTGTGGTTTTTAGTAACAAAAAATGAGTTCCGAAAGTAGCAGGGATTAGACACTGCAATTATAGACACTGGTAAACAGAACTTGCTCACCAACATTTTTGATGATGATCACAAAAATTGTGATTTTAATGGCGGTACATAAATAAATATTTTAAAAAAATTAATTTTATTGCTAAGAGTTCAGCTATGCGAGTCATTTCACTTATCTGTCAATTCGGATAATTTACATCTGTCATTTTTCCAGTGCCATTTTTTTAATGGTCTTTTTTAATAGTAATGTAGGACAAGATACGGAAACTATGCTTGTTTCTTCGGCGTTCATTAAGTCTACAATCGCTGTAGTTACTTCTTGCAAGCTTTAATAATATAAGTCACTAGCTAGAAATTATCTCCTGGAAAATCCCATCACCCGCAAATTTATGATATATTCATGTATTTACTATACTGTATTATCCATTGTCTCCCGGAAGTCAGTCCTGAGGGGTTTCACTATGCGCTGCAATATAAAGTTAGATAAAGAAAGATTAGAGAAAGCGCATTTAAAACAGATCTCCCAAAACTTTGGCGAGCCATTTTTGGGTCGCGACCCATAGTCTTCAAATTAAAAAATTAAAAAAATTAATTTCTTAAAATAAAAAAAATTGAATTAGGATAGAACCTGCTGCACTAAAGAGCCTTCCCCAAGTAACACATTATAAGAAACTGAAAGTAAAACTTAGTGTTCAACTGAATACTTGTTGTAGTCATTTGTTTCCCATTTTATGTCTTGCAATAGTAGCAGAAGTACATGTACAAATTTATTTAAAAAAATATTGTTACAAGATAGGGAGACAGAAAGGATTTTTAATTGGTTGTATCGTAGTCTAAGATGAGGTATAGCTTCTGCATGGGTTTTATATTTAGACAAACTATTCCTGAAATATTGTTCATCTTTTTATTCCTGAGCTTAACACTCAGCTTTGAGGTCAATTTTGTTTATGAACCAGAAGACAAAAATATTCTGGAGGGAAAGAAAGCTGCATTTAAGTGTTTCTTTTCAACTTGGAAACAGGGTTTAAGATGTGTTTGGAAGCATAACAACAGCGCACTGCAGCCCCAGATAAGTAAGCATACAATAGATTTCAGCCAAAGTAATGATGCATGCACACTTGAAATACCTGAAGTCACTTCATCAGATTCTGGACAATATAGCTGTCTTGTGATCAATAGTACTGATGCCATCCTTAAATCATCAAGACTTGCTACGCTGACTGTTGTCCCATTCCCAACACCCATCTGTCAATCAGATAAAAAATCTTACATGGTTGGAGATGTGCTGATCCTGTACTGCATTGTTGAGATCATTGATGAAGTTTCAACTGATCCCTCTATTAGATTGGAATGGGGTTTATTTGAGAATGTGTCAACCAAAATAATATCAATAAATAATGGAACACATATAATTTCAAAAAATGAGTTGGTCGCCCGGGAAGAGCTCAATGAATGGAGTCTTGTTTGTCGGCTGAATTTGGAAAATTCAGATCCAAATAATGAAGAAAAGAAAATCTGTAGAAAGTCAATACATGTAACAATTAATGTGACAATCTTTACATTTGATAATCTTCAAGTTGGACAGCCTGCAGCTTTCTATTGTAAAACTGGACATGACTGTCCACAATGTGAATACAACTGGACAATCAACAATACCAATCTACTGGTCAACATCTCAGAACCTGACCTAAACTTGACCATCACTGATGAAATGATTGACAGTGTACTGATATGTCATGTGACATATCACAAAATGCATGGATCTGCTACATTTAAACTTAGTGTCAGTACGTTAAACACAACCACAAATAGTGACATTACTTTAAATACAACATCATGTACCAGTGGTGACTTCTTCAATGTACACTTGTTAATAATTGTTGCTGTAGTAACAGTATGTATCATAATATTTTTGATTTCTATAATTGTGATAATCTACAAAAAATCTAAAACAAATGAAAATAATTCTGCAGCTGAGAGAACATGCAGACATAAAGACATGTCAACTCAGTATAGTTTTGATGACTTTATATCGGGAGAAGAGGTGGCTACACCACTGCAGCCAATGTCAACTTCTCTGATTCCAGCTTTTGTTGAATATCTTCAACCTTTTTCACATCAAAACTTAGAAAAAGAGAGCGAGGACCTAACAGTAACACCCTCTAAACAGCAAAGGAAATCAATAACAGATGTGGCCATTTTGGATCAAGAGAGTGAATATGCTCATGAAATCTATGTATCAAATTTTCATAATGATCAATCAAGCCAAACCTCAAGTTTAAACATGAAGCATGTATACTTAGAGTTGGCAGAATCGCACATCTACCAATTACCACTGCCATCGCAAGACATCCAAGAAACTACTGGAAATGACCTGCAATGTACTTCTGCTAATCAAAATATTCCTACAGACATGGAATACTCATATGCATATGGACATGTTATTGAAACATAATAAAAAAAATTGTAGCTGAATCCAAGTATGACAAACTTCATCTTTACATTTTATGTGTATTCAACTCCGAATCGGCAGTGAATACATTTCTTGAATTTAAAAAAAAACATGATCCTTGTATTCAATTCATTATGGAAAAAGAGTAATAATAATTACCATTTCTTGACATGCTTATTGACACCTTGGACCCTAGTCGTTAAGCACTTACACAGGTTTGCTAAGTAATTTTTGTAGCTACACGTCCTGTATGTATATACTCGGCCTTAAATAAACCTTGATTGACTGTACATTTAAAATAACAATTCGTGGAAAGAGTCTGACCTTGACTTAACTAAATTGATTGTTGTTTTTCAAAGAAATTGTTTTCCGACATCTTAAATTAATAATACCATTAATAATTATATGGTCTATGATTAATTTTTGTCTATTTCCCTACTTCTGTAATTAGGAAAAATTTCCAAAGCAACTACGGAAGAAAGTTCTGTAGTACTGTACTTGAGAAGTCTGCATGTTTACTATAACTCTAACTGTTTGAGTAAGGCTATGTGATGAAATGTTGTTGATCCAGGGATTGGCAGCTCTGGCCAAGATTGTTCCATTATAATTACAAACCAGAGCCCTGGGGCGTCAACGTTCCTATGCATGATGCATGTTTTATTTTCAGGCAATATGAGGTTGGGTGGATTTTGTGTTGTGGTGGTTTACCTTGAAAAGTTAATTCTTTGAATTTGAATATTGGGAAAATGAATACAATAATTACACATCAGGTATAGGCCTAAATAAATGCTCTGCTATTTCCCCGCCGCCCCTGGCAGGAGATGCTATTATTCACGCCTCCAGCATCATGCAGCAGCCTAGCCTGTTGTCTCATCTCGTGGGTGACAAGTTGTCCCAATTGACCTTATGACATGTGGCACCCTCTAGAGACATCAGAGTCGCTTATTATTTTTAATCAAGCAACTGGGGGTGCTAATCAAAAGCAAAAACATGGAAGAAGGTGAGTGAACCACCACTGATGATCTTCACATCGTGAGGTAAAAACAAAATGTCGGAAAACTTTTTCTGACGCATGCGCAATTTCTCTCTAAATGTCCACACACACACGCACACACACCCACACAGAATATGTGATTGCAAGAGTCCCTATTGCATTGTATGCAATGACAGTTAATTAAAACACTAACTGTATACTCAAATGTAGTAGGTCTACTTACTCATTATTGTTTTTATTGAGAGACAACAATGTATGATTTATTGATCATGAAACATCCCTACTTTTGAAAATGGAAGTAACCACTGCACAACCAATCACATCAACTGTAGTAATTATAACCAATTTCACATCAGCCAATGGCGTACTGTAAATTGAACTTCATCAGTTCAAAAATTAGCACAGGTTCCTCATAACAATGACCTTTATCATAAATCAGCATACTGTACTGAAAATAATGTACTGTGACCACTCATGCATATAGAACATAATGTATTGTAGAACCAATCAACCAATCAAACCATCAATTTCCGATTATCAACTGAGCCATGAGGACAAGAGTGTTATAATACACCCTTGGATTTTTCCACTAGAACACATTTTTACCATCAACAACATTAACACCAGTGGATGTGTTATCTCCATACCAAAGTTACTATCATATGTGATTTACAATTATTTATTGCATAGTATGCAATACCTTGAAAAAAAATGTGTCCTAATGGGAAAATCCAATTAAACAAATAAAAAAAAAAAAGATTTTAAAAGTGTTATATGTATACTTAATCCACAGTACATGAACACACACACACACATGGCAAACAAACAGTGGAATTATAGTCTTGTTAATAAAAACAATTTGATCTGGTCCTTAAAATCAACAGAACTAAATTATACATATATTATATGTATAATTTAGAAATTTAGAAAATTACAGTATATATTAAATATGTACTGTAATTTTCCTCAAAAGACATCAGTATAGTATTTCCTTTTTATTTGGTTAAACCAAGAAGTCTATGTTTAAACTATAAATTTGTATTTGGTTTTCCATTTTGGTTTTCATTGATATCAGACAGTACTGAACAAAAATGACACAGTATTGATTATACAATAGGTCCCAGCATTACATGGCTGTCTGATATCTACGTGCTTAATCTATGATTCCACAGTAGAGCTGGCAGCTCGCCAAAGGTGTATTCCATTTTACGGTATTTATCAATCCACATCATAAAGAAATGAAGTTCAAACAAATGACCTTCAAAAATCGAGCAGTCTTATGTTAACCTGTTGCTATTTAAGTTATTAATACATCTACAAAAAATTTTTTTAATTTTAATATATATTGAACAATTGTAAAAACATATTTCAGCTTTTACTATTAGAAAATGGAAGATTCCACTCAGTGTTTTATTCAGTTTGAAAAATGTGGGAAATCAGTATAACGGGAAAATGGCATCTAAAATACAATTACAGTTGTTAATAATCACTTGTTGCTTTTACCAGTTTTGTAGTCAGCAGAATGTAGATATAACTATTGTTTTTCACACAAAACATATTCAGGCTCATCAACATGGTAATGTTGAGCTCCTATGTACTTTGCATGGAGATCTTAATAATGAGATGGAATTCAGTTGGCTGAAAGACGGAGCTCAGTTTATACCAGACTACAACGATCACCAAAGATCTGACATTAGTGCAGGTAATGTAGTGTTGGATATTTCAGATGTGAAACTGTCTGATGAAGGCCATTATCAATGTGTTGTAAAATATAGGGAAAAAGTTATAGCAATATCAAGGCCGGGGTATTTAACGGTTCAAGGCATACCAGACAAAAACTACCCACAATGCTTTCTCTCCAAACACTTGTATACTGAAGGTGATAAAGTCAATATATCATGCATCTCTGAAACAAAAGGGAATTTTAAAATGCAATGGCTTAAACCACCGCAAGATACAGAAATGATACAATCAGAAAAGACGGATTTCACAAAGCTATTTTGTAGCTTTGAAGCTACAAAGCAACAACACGGTAAGGAGTACAAATGCCTGATGAAGATGGAGGGAGAACAAGTTCCACGTGTGTGCTCCACAAAGGCCCTCAACATCACAAATCAACTGCATGTGTACACCACAACACCGGAGTTTATTTACACCGGAAAAAGCCTTAACATTACCTGCGATACAAAAGAGCATTTTGAGGATGTGTCTTACACATGGATCTTCGAAAACTGTAGCAGTGACATGTCAAACAAGTTTATAAACATGAATGAAAAAATCTATATCAACACCATAGATATGGATATGAATGGTTGCCATGTGACTTGCAAAGCTGCAAAAAATATGGCTACCGGTAACTATACATATGTAATGAAAGTTATTCAAAATGACCAAGAAATCAACGTTTCTTCACTCTCTGTCCAAGCATTAAAAGATGAATCCGAGATATCAACAATAGTCTTAACTACATCTTCATGTTTTATTTTCATTATTGTAGCCATTGCTCTCTTGATTAAATACAAGAAAAAAAATACTGGAACTTTAGATATTCCTGGTATTTTAACACCTCAAGGAATACGTAGCATGAACAGAAAACCGAAAGGAGAAAGTGTATAAAGCAAATTTTTACACATAATTTTCATTCTCATATTTTTTTAACAGTTTGATTATTGTTAAATTTGTAATATTAATTTCCAGGTAAATTTTATACTGTATATATGGTTTAATATCAAGGATCATGCAAATTTGTATGTAGAAATTTACCATCTCAATATTTCAAATCATTGTAAATAACATTCATAGCTGTTTGCTGTATTTGCTTTTGTTACATATTATATATCTAGCAATGTACTATACAGTCTCTTCGGGAAATTCGCTCCAAACTTTAGAACCTGTGTATGAAATACTCTGTTGGGTGGTATGTGCTCCCTTTCTAGGAACGTACAAACTATTTTTGTTTCGAGTATTGTGATTATGCACAGATTCTGTAATTTAACTTATGTAGTTTGAAAGAATTATAAACTATAAAGTACAGTACTATAATCATATGCTATGCAACAATAAAACACATCTAAACTATTGTATTCCGTACGCAATTATAATTTTTTAGCAAAATGCTAGTTTTTAAGTTGTATTTATTACTAAAAACACCTAATTAATTTTATTATGAATTTTTAACTTGCTCTTTCTTGCTTTAACCTAAGATTTTGCCATAGACCAAGTTGCTTTGTCTTGTGATTTTGTATCTGTTTTTTAAATATTTTCAACTGTTGCAACATGGCAATTAATTATTTCTCTTTTTGATAATGGGACAATAAAATGCTCTTGAATCTTGAACTTAAACTGTGTAGACCTTAATTTAAGATACTTCAAATTAAATTAAAGCCGGGACTCACTGCACCGTACGAAGGTGGTACGACTGTCGCACGATGAAACTAACTCTGTTCTCTGTGATCGATAAACGACGTGACACTGTCTGCTGATTGTCGATGGCAATCTGAACGGGTCGTCATTAAAAATGATTTGTTGAGCACTCGTCGTCGTGTTGCATTCTAAATAGAATCGCGTCGGACGACAATTGTCGTGTGCAGTGAGTGCCGGCTTTATAATAACTTAATGCTTCGATCTTTGATTATATTTATGCAGCACCCTACGGATAAGCTACTAGACTATGTGTAGCTTATGAATAACAACGAATATTTCCTATAAAAAAACGCTGTAACATCTTCACCTTATTCAATTCTTCCGTTTGGATTTTCATTGTAATATTTCTTTTATTAATATTTCTGTATTAATTTTGATTACTTAATTTTATTATTTATTTATTTGTTTTTATTTCGAATCTAAATACAAAATACAGAGAAATACAAAAAAGACTAGATTTAGGACGACACAATTAATCCATAAAAGATGGATTAGTTTCCATTGGGGTCCAGGAATAAAATTTACATAATAAGCAACAAAGAAGAAAAAACACACAAAAAACAGAAAACATTCACATTTCAACTTAGAGGAACTAGGCATAACTTTATCAATCTTTCAGGTCATTTAATTGATGCTGCTTTAAATTACATTTAAATATGTGTATATTGTCAATTTCCTTTAAATAAACCAGGAGAGCATTCCAATTGAATAATTTTAATTTTTAATTTTTTTTTTAAATTATTATTTTTGTTCACCATTGTTGACTGACCAGGGTGTGTGGTAAGTTACCGTAAGTACGTTGATAACCTTCAGAGGCTTCATCATCAGCTATTGTCAGTCCACTGCTGGATAAATGTCAAAGGATGTCGACGCCAAATCAACCTTTCTCTCTTGCTGTGTTTCAATTTCACTCTTCCCCAATAAATATCGATCTCATCTCTTAAACTTTTACGTTGGTTTTCCTTCTTCGTTTTGCCATTCATGAGGTCTGTTTTTTTTTTAATTTTTAATTTTTTTTTATTAAGAGGCTTAATACTTACAGTAAATACAATTTATTATGCCATGAAAATGCTTGCACCTATGGCTGAAACATAGCCTTAGCCATTTGACAGCCTGTCAACAATGTAATTTGGGGTACACTATCTATACATGGCCACCCAAGATTGGACACCGTTTCAGTTTGGTTTGTACTCTTGCTGACTACAAGTTCAACAACCAGAATGAAAACCACTGAGCCAAACTGCATTTTTACAATTAATACTATTAATAATAATAATATATTATTTTTAATATTATTTTATTTATTTGTATTCATCCCCCTCCCCCACTAGTGTGTGGCTATTTTTTATGGGTCAATAAAGCATGAGTACCATTTGTTATCTTGATAATAGTTAACCCCATGGGCGTCGATCTGTGGGGGACAAGGGGGCTGCGACCCCCCACTTTTCAATGTAGGGGGGGACATCATATCGATTGGTCCCCCCCCCCCCACTTTTCATCAGTCTTCTATAATTAAAACCCCACTTTTAAAAGCGAATGGAAAGAATAACAATTACGCATGACTCATGAATTTTGTCTGTTCACTTTTCTAAGTGTGGTACATATTTTCCGGACCAAAACCAAGTAAAAACGCAATTGTTTATACATTTCGTAACCATCTCAGAAACCACTAGAACGATTTTATGGGTGCAACAGTTATCAGAGGCTAAATTTATTGTGAAAACAATGCACTGAACGTTGTTAAAATTGGAAGCGTGTATGCTTATTAGGCTAATATTTTTACAAACTCAAAAGTGCACAATTTCTACTATAAACTATTTATTCCTTTTGTATATTATTATGACTGTACGTATATAGAGTTAATAATTATCTACATACATAGGATTACTGTTTTTCCTAATTTCAAAACCAGAGCCTTGCAGGCGTCAACGTTCCTATGCATGATACATGGCTTAAAAAGTATATAGGCCCTATATATACATATATATACGTGTATAT
>NW_022733259.1:1709967-1719754 GCF_011630105.1 Anneissia japonica | reverse complement strand
ACTGTCGGGGATATAGTACTGTACCTTCATATGACTACTCATACGTATACAACAGAAAAAAACGTCGCATGGACTTAGTGAAAAATGGAGATCTAAATGAAAAAACGTTGCATTTCAGCAAGTATTATAACATTTTACTTTTATTTTAGGCCTTCTTCACAATACCTATGCCTGCAGCAGTTGATTTTTTTTGTCGTAAAACCAAAATAGTTTCATCCATGCCGACATTCCGGTCGGTTAGCGTGAGCCCAGACTGAATTCTGCAGAAACTTCACATCGATTTTCGCATCGTGATGTAAAACAAAATGTCGGAAAACTTTTCTTTGACGCATGCGCATTTGCATAAATGTCTACACACACACACACACTACACACAATAAAAAACAAAAGAAATGTGACTAAGAGTGATTACAATAGTTCCTATTGCATTACATGCATAGGAACTAAAAAATTATAGTTAGTCAATTGAATTTTATATAGCGATTATTCAACTATAATTATACAGCCTTTGACACGGATATTTCATTTCATTTCATTTTCATTTCATTTCAGTTTTATTGTCCAATTTTAAAAAGGAAAAGCAGAGCGGAAACAATTCATTGCATATTTAAAAATATAAAAAATATAAAAAATTGTACACACAGTAATAATGAAAAATAAAATATGGCATTCAAATACATTAAAATGTGAAAGAAGAATTTAGATTTAAAATTTATATTTACATTCCAGATATTTAACTCTGGAAGAAGATAATAAAACCATTTAAAAACAATTTTCCAAGTTTAAAAGCCTACGAAAATATTTCTATGTCTATCTATTTCGATTAAGTGATACCAAAAGTTTACAAACTCCAGTGTTACGTTGACGCAATCTCGCAATGACGTCATAATAATCACTGGCGGATTCAAGTGGGGCCGAGCCGACCCTAAATTTTTCAAAATTATTTTTTAAAAATGGAAAAAACAAAGGAAAATTATAATTAGAATTTAGGTCTGAGAGTGCCATTTCCGGCAATCTAGAGGCGTCATAATAAATTTTCTTTCCTCAGCCCCAACCATGGTGGGGCTGAGGTGAGCTACTTTTCCAATGTGCAAGTCCCTCCCTGTCCCCCCTCTAATTTGCTTTCCTGAAGCTGCCACTGATAATGATAAATTAAGTAAATCACCTTTATGTTAGTGAAATCAAAATGCTTACTAATGTTTTGTGTGCTCCCTATTTCCTTAGTCCTTTTCGATTATAAATTAGACAGTATTATTTCCACTCACAATAGTGTAGTCGCAATATTACTTACACAAAAGTGAAATTCAAAAAGAGGAGAAAAGCAAAAACCTCTTGATTGATTTTAAAAGTACTGTACTGTAAATGCAAAAAGACTAAGTTAATGACTGTTTTAAGTTTATCTTAGGCCTGTTTGTTTTTCATGGTTCGAATTATGAATACGTTACGAGCTAATCAGTAGATAATAAATCATTATTTATGAATGTTAGTTTGCACAAATATATAAGCGGGCATAATTATGACTAAAAGAATAATTTTAAAAAACTTTTTATGATGAGTATTTTAGTGGCAGATTCATGGGGCCCAGCCGGCCCACCATCCCTAAGATTTTTTTTTTTCCCCTGAAATTTAGAAGTGGAGAAAAATGAAAATTATATTCAAATTCAGTTTGAGAGTGCCATTTCCGACCAACTAGAGGTACCACAATCATAAATTTCCTTACCTCAGCCCCAACCACGGTGGGGCTGAGGTAATCTACACTCTCTATCTGTAAAAGTCCCTCTCTGGGCCCAGCTCTATTTCAAATTACTGGATCCGCCACTGGATATTTTGAAATTTCGTATGGAAATAAATGTTAATTGCATTGCTTAAAATCAATTAAAAGGCTATAGGCGCCAGAGCATTCGGGGGCTTCGCCACCTGGTCCCCAACCAAGGCTTGGGCCTACGGCCCAAGGCTTTATTTTTCATTTCGTCCCGCCCACTTTCAGCCACGGATCGACGCTCTTGGTTAACCCTAACCCTCTTCAGCGTACAGCACTGCATTTTTCGAAACAATAAATGTGGAATACGCTGGCTCTATTACTTGGCTAGTAGTAGGTCCTAGGTTGTGTCGTTTCTGTGGTTGTTTTTTATGGGATTGGCAATGCATAGGCCTACATACGTAGGTACAATGATAAAGCCTAATAAACATTTTTTGTGATCCCCTGACAAACACTGATGAACTGTCTGTAAAGATAGCCAAAAAAGAGGCCAAAAAAGAGACCCCCTCGAGTTTTCATTATTTTCCATCCATATCCTGATCGCTTTAGCTGAATTGCGCATACTCTATTGTTGCATATAAAGTTGATCGTTTCTATTTCATACCCTCTTCTTCGCAGCTGTTTGGTTCCTCAGACGATTTTGTGGTAACCATACCCTCTTTGCAGCCACTATTTGGTTTCTGAGACGTCTTTTTGGTAACTGCGCATACTCGACATGGCTAGATAACGTCACTTAATACTCAATGCACATGCTCACTGGCTGTCTAGCATTTTTCAAGCGCATGCTCACTGTGTTTTTATAGATAATTCACGGATGTAATTTTGTTAGTTCGCATTGCTTAGATCGGAATTCCCATTTCTTTGTAGTAAAAGCTAAGGCTACCTACAGTTTCTTAATGACTGTTTCTTATTGATCATTACAGCCTAAAGGTGCATGCACGAAAACAAAGCTGTAAACCTGTACACTCATCACCACCACCTCCAGGGCTGTGGTTAACACACGTTACAAACATAGATCTTGGGTTATATACAGTTTTCAATTGCCCGTGGTCAATCCATGTTATTGTTAGGTTTACGTTCATCATACACTAACTAGAGAAAGTACTGTATAAAATGTTTGTTACAATTAACCGCCAAGATACCTGCACAAATCTGCAAGAAATATATCGTCACACCATCCTTTTAGCAGAGTTATTAAGTTCTTGTGGTTGTGGGTGCAAAGCGGATGTGTATATGAGAAATAGTGGGTATGTGTGTATGTGGGTTCTTTTTCAATGGGGAGATTCTTGTTGGTCTGGGGCGGGATCCAGAGGCTGACCCACAGAATCTCCAACAAAGTAGCTTCTGAAACCCATAATTGTGAAAATTGATTAGACCATCACCTACTGCTCGAAACCTTGGAGTGATCTTAACGCTCTGTCTTTGATTTGTCCCCTCATGTGCACAAAGTATGCAAATCTGCAATGCATTCCATCCGCAAGATTGGGTACTGTATGAAATAGCTTAACCCAAAGTCGACAGAAATGTTAGTCCATGCATTTGTTTCATCTAGGCTAGACTCATGCAATTCTCTCTTTTGCTGGCTTCCAGCTAAGGATATCGCTAAGATCCAGCCCGTCTGGTTCTCTGCATCCCAAAAAGGCAGCACATCACTCCAGCATTGGAGCAGCTACATTGGTTGCCAGTCGAGAAAAGAGTGATTTGCAGGATACTGCTTATTACATATACAGTAAATCACTTCATAACATGGTTCCAACATCTTTATTTGACACCATCTCTCCTTACAAGCCTCAACGGACCTTGAGGTCATCATCAGAGGTTCTTCTCAGGCCTATACCATCACGGCCTTACTATACTATATACTACGGCCAACGCGCCTTTTCATGGTCAGCATGCCTTTCTTTGGAACGCCCTTGCTAACTCAATCAGGAAAGCTAAATCACTCAACACATTCAAAATCTCCTTAAAACCTTTTTTGATTTGTACTTTCACCATTAAACTGTTTAGCTTGAATTTTTCTCTTTTTTTTTTATTTATTAAAAATCGTCTCTTTTTTTGTTGATTATTAAACGCTTAGAGACGTCCAGCATTTTGCGCTATATCAATTGAAACTTTATCATTATTATTATTATTAATATTTTATACTTTTTAAGCATAAACACATTTTTGGTTTAAAAAAAAAGTTTTTGGAACCTACCCAATGCATATCCTGTGGTGGTTTAAAGGGAGTGGGACCCTGATAAAAAATACATGTAATTTTAATAGACTTCATATAAAACAATATATAAACAAATTTAGATTTTCAGTTTTTCAAATTTAAAAACAAAAAAATTCATCAAATTGCAAAAGGCATACACATAAAAACCAAAGATTGAACAAAGTTAACCACTTGTTACTTAAATAATTTAATCTATGTAACACTGTAAAAGTTCAAACAATTTTTCTATGAAGGTGAATTTACAGTTTAAACTTAAACAGAAAACAAAACTCATAATTACGGAAGTTATATTATACAAGTGATTATATCATTTAGTATTCTCATTTCATGTCTTGTAACCAATAGTAGCAGCACAAGTACAACTAAATTGGAAAAAAGACATCTTTTTGGATGGTAGCAGAGGAGAAGATGAAATATAGTTTTCGTATGGTTTCAAGTCTGAAAAATGAGTCTCAAGACATTTATCATCTTTTATACACACCTTAGCTATGCTTTTAGCTTTGATGTAAACCTTATTTACGAGCCAGAAGACAAACATATGCTTGAGGGAAGTACAGCTGAATTTCTGTGCATATTTTCAACATGGAAACAAGGTTTGACATGTGTTTGGAAGCATAATAACAACACACTTCAGCATAAGATAAGTAAGCATAAAGTAGATTTTAGCCAAGATAAAGATGCATGCACACTTAAAATTCCTGAAGTTACTTTATCAGATTCTGGACAATACAGCTGCCACGTGATCAATAGTACTCAATCCACCCTTAAATCATCAAGACCAGCTATTTTGAATGCTATAAACCCAATACCCACCTGTCAATCCAACCAAGAATCTTACATGGTGGGAGATGTGCTGATCCTGTACTGCATTGCAGAGACAAAAGTTTTAACCAATTCTTCACAACTAGACTGGAATTCTATTGAGGTTGACTTAGCAAATAATATAACATTAATGAAGAATACAACACACATTATGTTGATTAATGAGATGGTGGCCAATGAAAAGCTCAATGAATTTGATTTTGTTTGTAAGCTGACTGTAAGCAATCAGGATCAACAAAATATAGAAGGACATACCTGTCAAATGTCAATACATGTGAACACTAATGTGACAATCTTTACATCTGACAATCTCCAAGTTGGACAATCTGCAGCTTTTAAGTGTAAGACTGGACATGACTGTCCACAATGTGAATACAACTGGACAATCAACAATACTAATCTACTGGTCAACATCTCAGAACCTGACCTCAACTTGACCATCACTGATGAAATGATTGACAGTGTACTGAAATGTCATGTGACATCATCTCACAAAGTGCAAGGATCTGGAAAATATGTGATACAAATTAATACCAGTCGCAACACCAGTAATGACACTTTCAATGAAAAAAAGACAAAAGACACCAATGGACAAACATCTACCAGAATTGTTCTTATTTTTGTATCACTGACCATATGCTTACTGATAATTATAATCTTATATTATGGTATCTGTATGTACAAGAAATCACAGCGAAGATGCAACCATTTGCTATATGATGGAAATTTGAATGCATATAGTACCAGACTTGCTGCTCTTCCCATCACCAACACCAGTGAACAACTTTCACATCACAAATCAGATGCATCAATTGCTATATATGCAGTCATCCCTGAAAATAATTCTGCAAATGCTGAGTTTACCACTACATCTAATCAACACTCTAGATCTCTCAATCTAGCTTCTGTAACAACATTTGCTCCAGGCTCAAACTCAAGTACTCCAAGTGCAACAGGACATACCAGGCCTACAGGATGTATGAAAGCTCAGTCTTTGGTGAATCTCTCTCAGGTCGATAGCACAAGCATGGATCATCCAGAAGTTAACAGGATAGACACCAGCCCATTTGATTTCACATTAATGGCAAACCAATTACCTTCGGCATCTCCTAACTTAAATAAACCAAGAGCTGAATCTAGTGAAGATGACAGTCGGTTTTATTTTACACTAAACCAACAGACCAGTGCAACAAACTCATCAGAAAAAAGTCTGTGCTATACACTCACATAAATAAAAAAAAAACTATAATTACTCAAATTATTCCTTTTATACATAGCAGAAAAAAAAAACATAGCTACTACAAGGTTTGAACACACGTATGCATCTAAAATTGAATATTTATAAACTAAGAAACTTTAGCTCCTAATAATACTGTAGTCTTATCAATGATAGTGTTAGTGGCTAAAAGCGCTCGGTTATGCTGTCAACATGCCAACTCTCATTTAGAAATAGCCAAAACCCTGACCAGACTAAGAAATTTTATTTGAAAAAACATATGGCATGCCTTAATAAACTGTAAAAAATATGGAGAAAAAAAGCAATATTACTAATCAGTTTGAGGTCTTAGAGTGCCATTTCTTGCCATTGAGATGTGCTATAATCATAAATTCTTACTTCACCCCAACCACGGTAAGGGACATCTCAGAATAGTGTAAATATGGCTCAAAATTTTGTCCGGATTGTCCAGGTGCGATGGTGCTTCTTTTGCCTTCCTACTTGTTGCTAAAGCTACTACTGTATATCATTTTAATTTATTGTCTCACTAAAAATTACAAATGAACAATAGACATCACAAGGGAGAGCCAGAATCTCTAAAAATTATACTAAATTACTACCAAGTATTAAAATTTTTTAATATGTAAAATGTAAAACATTCAATAAGCTTTCTTGGTAAAGAAAGAACAGGGCATAAATTAATGTTTCCTGGTTTAAAGTATCAAGAAAAACAAATGATGAAAGCTATGGTACAGTGCAAACCATAAAAGAGTGCGATAGAGAATAGTTTTAAAGCGCTGTCCAGATTTTCTAATTTTCTTTGAAAAAAATTGTCATCATGACCAATTTCATTTTTAAAAATAAAATTTGATAGTCTGGACAGGGCTTTAGTAACTATTTTGTTACCATGGAATTTAGCACTCTGTCACACTGCTGCTGTATGCTGCGTTGTACTATGGTCATACGACCATCGCAGGACAAATCCAACTCCGCTCCCTGTGAGCGCTGGGCGACGCGACGCTGTCTGCTGATTGCCGGTGGCAGTCTGAACAGGTCGTCATTAAAAACAATCTGTTGCGTGTGCTTCATAGAATCGTGTCGGCCGACGACCGTCGGACGCAGTGAGTGCCAAGCTTAACATTTTACCAACCAAAATGTTTGGGCAGAAACCCTAGAATTAGGCAGACCAAACCAGTCTCTGTGCTTGGTCAATACAATTGTCAATTCTTAATGTATAGTCATTCTTAATGTATATAAGTTGACAAATTAAAGCATTTTAAATTAGTCAGATTGTAAGTTGCTTATTAAGAATAACTCACATTTATTAAGATAGAAACTTGTCATTCAAAGTAACTGACACTGGAAATCAATAAAGCTAAGAAAAGCTAATTGAAAATGTGTACCTGATATATTATCGGACAATTGTATTATATTAGAAATTGAAAAGTCCATTGAATGCTCCGTTAAAGGAAATTAAATGGTGAAAGTATTAAAATACAGTACACAATCATGTCATTTATCACTGTCAAGCACAAATTGTTCCCTGGTGTAACAGATCATACAAGGAAATACTATGGACATCTACTATTAATATTACTTAGTAAATATTCAACTTCATTTGTGCTTGGTTTACTATCAATAAAACAGTATTACAGTCATAATATTATTAATAACATTATTTTCAATTAAAAATTTTTAAGAAATCAATAATAAAATATATTTATCTTATCTTTTTGAACCATCTACAAACTACTTGAAAATGTGTACCTGATATATTATCAGAGACTGAAAGGTCCATTGAATGCTCAATTAAAGGCAATTGATTGTTGTAAAGTAGCGAAATGTGTACACAATCATTTCATTTATCACTGTCAAGCACAAATCATTCTGTGGTGAAACAAATCAAAAAGGAAATATTATTGACATAGAGCCACCACATTATTATAATAATATTTCAGTTTAATTTACTTTAAATGAATAAAGAATAACCTCATCTTTTTGGACTAAACAATATACATAGCGAATTAACTACTAAATTTAATGAATATAGCTATGGGTATATTCACACACACACACACCTAGGCCTACATTACATATTTTACAAACTACACTTCAATAAATTGGAGAATAGTAAAGTGACAGATGAGTAGATTTCCCATCAGAGACACTTTCACTCTTAATGCCAGCATTAGCTTCATGAACAGTGTGCGTATGCTTGATGCACCATTTCCTAGGGTATGTCATACACATGTTTCTGTCCAAATTTTATTTGACAAAAAACTATTGTATGCCCATATATAGTCACGATGTAGCTATGCTTACGATCTGATGTCATCATGACTGCATTTAGGCATGTCACATTTTTTTTTTTTTTAGCAAATGAAATTTAATAGTCTGGACAGGGCTTTACTCTCCTCTTTCTGATTTTACTAGTTCAGATTAGTTTGCAATAATCGAACACGATAGGCCTACATACAGTAGGATATTCTATATTATTTAGTAAAATTACAACACTAAATAGGAAATTACATATACCACTAGCATATAAGAGTACCAACGACCTCTCATCAACAGGAGTACCAACAACCACTCATAAAATATGGTACCAATGATCACTCAAAGAGCACCAATGACCACTCATCAATAAGAGTACCAATGCCCTCAGGCAGTACACACTTTGCTATCCAGGTCAATCCGGAAGCGTAAAGTTGACATTGTGAGCGCGAGTTGACATTCACAAAAGTGTGAAGTAAGAATCCAGAAGTGTAAAGTTGACATTATGTCACATTCGTGATGTGTGATATGACGTGATTTTACTACTACCCGTAAGCTTGGTTGTGTGTGGTCAGTGGCGTCGAGAGGGTCGGTCAGGGGGGTCGCTGCCCTGGGGCCCGGGTCTACTGGGGGGCCCGGACCAAGATAAAAAATGTTCGGGGTAAGAACAAAATCTCCATAGGGCCCCAAGCCCAAGCCATGATGAAAACTTTTGTTGTCAGAACTCTACATTATGGTTTTATGGGCGTCTTTCTCAGTCTTTCTGTATTTTTATTACTAGATGAATAATCCCTCAGGGGAATAGTCCACCCAATGCTCTCCCGTTCCAAACCAGATGCAAAGTGGTATGTATATACGTGTATTATATATATAATTATTATCGTTTATTCATCAGATTATTCTGATACATCTACATTGCAAAAAAATAATCACATGGAATCATATTCATGTATGTGGGTTTGGACAATTAGGGTCTTAGGAGGAGACTTACAGTAATTTGGGAAGCAGCCGAGTGGGGGTCCCAAGTGAAGTGGGGAGGGCCCATGTGAGGTGTTGCCCCGGGGCCCTTACTGGCTCTCGACACCACTGTGTGTGGTACAATGCATTGCTAGCCAATTCGTCATTATCTATCAGGCGCACAGTTGGAAGTTAAAATTAAATCAAGTAGAAGTGGTTAAATGGGTCTACAGTTGAAATTTGGCAGTAGACACACGCTCCCGCTGGGAGCCTATTTTAAAAAAATATCTATGACAAATAATAATTGAGGATTTGATCCTCTGTGGCTGCTAATGCATCAAAATGGTTTTTAAATTGTCATGACAGCCAACATGGAGTTCTAAAAATAACCATCATACTAGTACAATAATCATTATACTAGAAATTGCAAATTGCAAGTGAAGTGCTGCGAAGTACAACTGCATATAAATGTTGTTCGAACAAAATTATTTATGCGAGTCAAGTGAAAATAATGAATAATAAAAATATAACAAATAATATG
>NW_022733259.1:1708833-1709915 GCF_011630105.1 Anneissia japonica | reverse complement strand
ATTTTTCATTTTTGTCAAAAAGTGTCTATAGTGGTGAATTATGGTTTAGGTTTTTTTTAATAAAGTTTCAAAAATTTCTATGTATGTGGAAAATGTAGTTGATTACCAAAGGTTATAATTTTTATTTTTAAGACTGCATGGTCTAGGAAGTGTACATTTTTTTATGGGGCAAGTTTCCAAGGGCGAGTTTTCTAGGGGCGAGTTGACTGCCAAAGAGTGTTGCCAAAGTGCGAGCCAGGTGTTATTTGATCACAAGTGCGAGACATCTCAAGTGTGAGCCAGCGAAGCATGGCGTCACGACAATAGGTAGAGACGTTAACGAGTTGTGCGAGGTATCGGCTGAGATTTGTGGAGTACAATTCAAAAAACAACTATAGGTCTAATAATGAAGTATTGTGATGTTAAATAGACAATGTTAGCTATCAAAGAGCGACGTTCTTTTTCATTGGGACCTTCGTCCCTTCAAGGCTAGGCCTATACCATCCTAGCTAGTCTAGGCTTAAAGTGCGCGACATGCGGACGTTGGTACGAGTAGGTTAGTCTACAAACGTCGCCTAAAGTAATTGATTTTACCCGGCAGAACGAAAGAAGGAAACTCCGCTTTTCAGTCGTCTTAGGCACTTGTTTTTTGACAAACAATGACCTTTCAGAGGTCAAATTGCTGTCAAGAATATGAATTGGCTGCTTCGCAGCAACAACACATATTCTATTTAATTTGATTGGTTGAAAACAGGTCATGTGAGATTGATTTAAAGCCCCATTCCCGGCAAAATTTCAATTTTTAAGAAAAATCTAATTTTTGTATAATGTTATAAAGATTTATAAATATAATACGGAATTGCTAGTTTAACTGAATTTAGACATTCCTAAGAATGAAAAAAATGTAAAATAAGACTGAAATTTGATTTTTTGTGTTCCACACATGCGGATGAATTTTTCATGTTGATTTTACGATAGGTCGTGAGAAGAAATATCGTAGGCGCCGAAAACATTAGCCTATCCAACGCTGCTGGCTAGGCCTAGCCTTACCTCGATTTTAGGTTCTGTTATCACACATAAAAACGGCCGACATGATATTATCT
>NW_022733259.1:1700417-1708702 GCF_011630105.1 Anneissia japonica | reverse complement strand
GATGTGTATAAGAGACAGTATATACCCATTTCAAGTCTGAGTGCCATCCAGAATTGCCATAATCATAAATTGTCCTGTCTCAGCCCCAACCATGGTGGGACTGAGATGTTATAGACCCCCACATATGTGTAAGTTCATCCCTTCCCCTCCCTCACCTCTATTACAAATTCTTGAATCCGCCACTAATATCATATCATTTATTCTGTCGTTAAAATCATGATTTAAAATGAGGACAACTAGAATGCAACAATGGAATAGCCAACAGGGACCAACAAAAGGGCTCCAGTCGATGACCACTCATTAATGAGTACCAATGACCATTCCTCAATAAAAGTACCAATGACTACTCATCAATAAGGTTACCAATGACCATTCATCTGCAAATCCACTCTCATTAACTCTAGTGCATTATATTTTTTGACTTATATTTAACAAAAATGAAATTTTTTATTCAGTGAACTGCATTTGAACATAATTAGAAACAGTTTTTAATGTTAACCAGGAAAAGATTTTTTTAAAAATATATAAAAGAACAACTTCATAGACTGAAACTTAAAATGGATTTCACTCTCAGAATTATGTGGAAAGTGAACTTTCGATGAGAGGTGTAATGTTGTAAGTTAATAATGGAGGGTTTGATCTTCTGATAGGCTGCCATATGCATCACAAAACTTTATGATTACCTTTGATACTTGCTTTACGTTGGATAATAATATTGAGAATTTTTGTTCAAAAATTTCTCAACATATTGGTGTTATTCGTAGGTTAAGATATTTTTTACCAAATTCTTCTCTTAGACTTTTAGCAATTTTTTTTGTATTACCTTTTTTCAATTACTGTTTTAAATTACTTCAATTACAATTTTTAAATTTAGTAAATTGGATTTGAACATAATTAGAAATAATTATTAGTTACTGAAATTGTAATATACAAGAAAACAATTTCGTAAACTGAAACTTCAACTGGAATTCACTCTCAGAATTATGTGAAAATTGAACTTTTGATGAGAGGTAAATAAACAACACTGTCACATGATCTGTCCATTTTATTATCATCTGTGGTTGTCAATGCATAAAAAAGGTTTTTAAATTGTCATAACAGATTGGATGAAACTGTTGACTTGACCAATACTTAAAATGTGTACATTTCAGATTTGGAAAACAAGTCTTGAAATGCTTATTATTTTGTTACACCTAAGACAAACAATGAGCTTTGATGTAAATCTTATTTACGAGCCAGAAGACAAACATATGCTTGAGGGAAGTACAGCTGAATTTCTGTGCATATTTTCAAAATGGAAACAAGGTTTGACATGTGTTTGGAAGCATAATAACAACACACTTCAGCATAAGATAAGTAAGCATAAAGTAGATTTTAGCCAACATAAGGATGCATGCACACTTAAAATTCCTGAAGTTACTTTATCAGATTCTGGACAATACAGCTGCCACGTGATCAATAGTACTCATTCCACCCTTAAATCATCAAGACAAGCTATTTTGAGTGCTATAAACCCAATACCCACCTGTCAATCCAACCAAGAATCTTACATAATGGGAGATTTGCTGATCCTGAACTGCACTGCAGAGACAATTTTAACCAATCCTTCACAACTGGAATGGAATTCTGTTGAGGCTGGCTTAGCAAGTAATACAACATTAATGAAGAATACAACACACATTATGTTGATTAATGAGATGGTGGCCAATGAAAAGCTCAATGAATTTAATTTTGTTTGTAAGCTGACTGTAAGCAATCAGGATCAACAAAATGTAGAAGCATATACCTGTCAAATGTCAATACATGTGAACACTAATGTGACAATCTTTACATCTGACAATCTCCAAGTTGGACAATCTGCAGCTTTTAAGTGTAAGACTGGACATGACTGTCCACAATGTGAATACAACTGGACAATCAACAATACCAATCTATTGGTCAACATCTCAGAACCTGACCTCAACTTGACCATCACTGATGAAATGATTGACAGCATACTGATATGTCATGTGACATCTTCTAATCAAGTACAAGGATCTGCTACATTTAAAATTAGTGTCAGTATGTTGAGCGCCACTATATATAGTGACATCAGCGACAGTGGGTTGAGGACAACAATAACAAGTACCCCAAGTATTAACAACACAAGTAATTTGATATCTGTTATAATAGTTCTTGTATGTATCATAATCTGTTTGATTTTTATAATAGTGGCTATCTACAAAAAAATGAAAATCACAAACAATGAACGGATTTTTGAAGCTGATAGAAAATGCAGATATAAAGACATGTCGACTCAGCATAGTCCTGATGCTTTTACCTCTGGTGATAAGATGACTAAACCACATCTGATGTCAAATGTCCTGATTCCACACCTAGCTTCACCCGAACTTATCCCACTTCAAAAGCTTTCACATCAACAATTACAAAAAGAGAGTCAAGACCTTTGTCACCAAAACAAATCATTACCACAATCTGATCAGCAAAAGAAATCAACAGCAGTAAATCCGGATAGTGAATATGCAAATTATATACAAGAGACAGATCATGTATATTTTGATCTGGCAGAATCGCACTTCTACCAATTATCATTGCCATTGCAAGACATCCAAGATGCTCCTGGAAATGACCCACAATGCACTGCTACATATAAAATTATTCCTACAGATATTGAACATTCACATGCAAATAGAAATATAAATCAAAAGAAGTCTGTAACTGAAACAAGGTATGAAAACACTATCTATAATATGGTAACTCAATAGTAAAGCTGCTAAAGTAACACTTACCACTTATTCCATTGGCAGACACCTAGGAAACTAATAAAAAAAGACCCACAATGCACGGCTACATATCAAAATATCCCTACAGACACTGAATACTTTTTTTTTCAGGTTGCACGTGACTAACACTATCAGCAATATCGTTAGTTCAAAGAATTACCATTGGGGATTAACTCAGCAAGATACACTATTAAGCGAACCGTCCGTGGTGAAACATTTTTACGCGATTTCGACCCAGAAATTTCAGATGTGATGCGAACTATGCACCAGTCATCAACCTACTCTTAAAAATTCCAGATTGCGAACCAGAGCGAAAATCATATAAAGAAAAAAGTTAGGCCCAGCCTACCCAATTTTATTAGTCTAACTAGGTTTGCTGACCTACTGTAGAATTTTCTTCTTCTCCAAGTCCCTTAAGTATATATGTCAACAAAACAAGTGTTATGAACATTATTATTATAAAAATTTCTACTGTATGTACTGTATGTATCCTAATCTTTTTGATTTTCATAGTAGTGGTTATCTATTAAAAAAAATGAAAATGATAAACAGGTCTATTTCAGAAGCTGATAGAAAATGTAGATATAAAGACATGTTGATTCAGTACAGTCCTCATGATTTTACCTATGGAGATGAGTTTCTTAAACCCCATCTTCTGACATCAATTTCCCTGATACCATATCCAGCTTCTCCTAAATCACTCCTAACTCGATTTAGCATCAATATTTACCGCTGTCTCTTATACACATCTAGATGTGTATAAGAGACAGGCTTGAGGGAAGTACAGCTGAATTTCTGTGCATATTTTCAACATGGAAACAAGGTTTGACATGTGTTTGGAAGCATAATAACAACACACTTCAGCATAAGATAAGTAAGCATAAAGTAGATTTTAGCCAAGATAAAGATGCATGCACACTTAAAATTCCTGAAGTTACTTTATCAGATTCTGGACAATACAGCTGCCACGTGATCAATAGTACTCAATCCACCCTTAAATCATCAAGACCAGCTATTTTGAATGCTATAAACCCAATACCCACCTGTCAATCCAACCAAGAATCTTACATGGTGGGAGATGTGCTGATCCTGTACTGCATTGCAGAGACAAAAGTTTTAACCAATTCTTCACAACTAGACTGGAATTCTATTGAGGTTGACTTAGCAAATAATATAACATTAATGAAGAATACAACACACATTATGTTGATTAATGAGATGGTGGCCAATGAAAAGCTCAATGAATTTGATTTTGTTTGTAAGCTGACTGTGTGTATAAGAGACAGATATACACCTGCGTGTACATTGCCTCATTGAAACCACTTGAATGTCACTATCTCTTGCATCGCTACAGATTTTATTTTATTTTTATTTATACTACTATGTTGTCGTTAAGCGCCTCAAGGTTGTTATATTAACATTGATTAATGTTATCATTATTATTATTATCTGAAATGATAACACTATCAAATTCGTGTAGTGTGCCCATAGGCCTATATGGGCATGATGATGTCAAATTGCACCCAAATATGGGCATATCGCATTTGTTTGTCACATAAAATTTGAAAATGTGGACAGAGTTTAAGAAATGATGCATGCTTGTGTGGGGGAGAAATACCCCACACAGATCATTTTCATTTGCTGCAGCCACACTCTGGAACGCACTACCACTTCACATTAAAAAATCAACATCAATTGCTTTATTTAAAAAATCACTAAAAACGCACTTATTCCAACAATAACATGAAGCGCCACTGATAATTACTTCGGTTTTTTAAATGGCGCTATATAAGTTCTTACCTTATTATTATTATTATTATTATTATTAAATTAAATAAATGAAATCCTACCGTTGAGCTGTGTGCTTGTTTACACTGTTGAGATATAGGACATGCTGTCTTCCACAAGCAATATTCCACCATAGGCCTAGGCAAATTTCTTTTTATTTTTTGGCCTTGGAAAATGTTTTTCTGCATAGTCATATCGACGTCCCTCGCACAAACTCGTGTGTTTCAGGAAAACGTGTTTGTAAACAGCGCGTATATGCCTTGTTCTGATTGGTTACTTGGAAGTTTGATTGACAGCCCGGAAAGGTCTATTGACAGATATGCTTAAAAGGGAAGTAACTACTACATAACCAAACATATCAACCAATTTTACATAAGCTAACACTTGAAAAATGGCTCCAGTACAACAATTGCTAATAATTTCCAGCTTTTACTCATTTTCCAGAAGTGTAAAATTTGATATAACTGTTGCTTTTCATCCTGAGCATATGCAGGCTCATGAACATAGTAATGTTCAATTCCTATGTGTTCTGCATGGAGAGTTAACCGACCTTAATAACCAGATGGAATATAGTTGGCTGAAAGATGGAGCACCATATATACCGGACTACAATGATCAAGAAAAGGTTAACATTAGCGGAGGTAATCTAGTGCTGCATATTTCAGACGTGGAACTGTCCGATGAAGGCCAATATCAATGCGTTGTTAAACATAGGACACATGTTATAGCAATGTCAAGGCCGGGAAATTTGACGATTCAAGCTACACCACACCAAAAATACCCACAATGCATTCCCTCTAAACACTTGTATACCGAAGGTGAAAAAGTCATGATATCGTGTATCTCTGAAACCAAAGGGAATTTTGAAATGAAATGGTCTGACCCAATGGAAGGTACAGAATTGAGATTTAAGACAGACTTCACAACATTATTTTCTAGCTTTGAAGCTAAAAAGCAACAACATGGCAAGAAATACAAATGCCTGGTGAAAGTGGAGGGAGAACAAGTTCCACGTGTGTGCTCCACAGAGGCTCTCAACATCACCAGTCAACTGCATGTGTACACCACAGCACCAGAGTTTATGTACACTGGAGAAAGCATAAACATCACATGCGACACGAAGGAGCATTTTGAACAGGTTTCTTACACATGGATTTTTGAAAACTGTAGCAATGACATAACAAACAGTTTGAAAATCATGAATGCAAAAATCTATATCAACACTATAGATATGAATATGAATGGATGCCATGCGACTTGCAATGCTTCTAAAAACATGGCTACTGGTAATTACACATACGTAATGAAAGTTCTTAAAAATTACATGCCGACCAAGAACTATTTACCCTCGGGCAAACAATCCACAGATACACTTCCAAAAGTAACAATATTCTTAATTGCAGTTGGATGTATTGTTATTGTGGTGGCTACTCTCTGGATTACAAAGAAGTGTTATTACAAGTGTAAAAATATACGATTTAGGAGAAAAAATGAAATACACAATGAAAACATTTTTGGAAGTGTATAGAATTTACATTCATTTGAAAAGTAATGCTACGAAAAACTACTAGAACTTAAAACTTAATCATTTACCAACAATTTTAGATAAATGTTTGTTTAATCTGCCTAAAATACTATATTTCAAAAATATATTGTTACAAAAATCACATTTTCAGAGGTCCCAAGTCTACTGCTACTTGCGGTATTCTACCGCTTTTAGCGACAATCTACTGCGCTACTACTTAATTTTGAAGATCAGCTCAAGCCTAGGCCTACTAGGTAAAAACATGACTCAGGATGTTATTGATGCAGGCCTCGAAGTGTAAATATATGAATAATGTATTATATTAGACTAGGCCTACTTGCCCACCATGACAAAAGGGAGCAACTGATGTTTGCATTGCTTTGAGTACCGTAATTAAGGAATATGGAGCATGTTGATTTTGTCCCCTGCTTCCTTTTCTGGTGGTTTTTACTGTATTTTTAGTCTCTTACTTCCTTTTTGTGTTGCTAATTACTCGAAGTTAATTAGTGGGATTATGGAGTATGGAATATGGAGCATGTTGATTTTGTCCCCTGCTTCCTTTTTGTGGTGGTTTTTACTGTATTTTTAGTCTCTTACTTCATTTTGTGTTGCTAATTACTTGTTAATTAGTGGGATTTGAATATACTCAATATCAATATGTTCCAAATTATTAGTTCTTTGATAGTGACTAAAAACTCATTTTTGAAAAATTGTTGATTACTTCCTTTTGTAGTAGTAGATTCCAATATTTATGTAATTTCATGGTATTTTTACATTGTGTAAATAAAAATGAAAGCAAGAGCTAGCAATTTAACTGTTTTCTGATCACTGAATGTCAAGTATTTGATATTATGAGTAGTTGCGTATTGGCTGCAACGCAACGCGCATTGTATTTGCAGGCGACCAAAGGTTCCCATCAAATTCTCCTGCGAATGGAGTTCTTCAACTAGGGATCCCTGTATTCTTGTTACAGACACCTCAAAATTACCACAATCACTAGTTTGTTACTACATTACAGTAACAAAGGTAGCAAATCAAGTAAAACTGCTTATTTTTTATTTGACGGTGGAAAGAATTGCATTTTATAAATATAAACAATGAAAAACTGAAATGAAGTACAAGAACATATATGGTTTTTTTTATGTTTATGCTACAGTTATAGTATTAATATCAGTGATAATTTTTATAGGCAGTTGATAAGAGTTAAAGCTATAAATTAAGCCTGTATTTTCATAATGTTATGAGCACTTAATTATAAATTATGTTTCAGTGTCCAATTTGTTGTGTAGATATACCAATTACAGATAAAACAACAATTTTGTACACACAGATTATATTAATGATTTTTCATATCTTTAAATATTAATTTAAAAATATTTTTAAAAATTACAAATTATGATGCCATGATTCACAAAAGCATATTATATAATTTTTTATTTTTATTTTTGGCTTAGGAGCATCTTATGGATGTAATACATGATGTGAAACATTCATATACCAGACAAATGTCTAGAAATATGAAATTAATATGAGAGTTACACATTATAAAATTTGGAAGAGTGCAATATCCACTTGACAATTCGAGCCACACCACACAATAGTGTGAAGCAAGCCAATAAGTTTTAGGCTTAAAAGGTATGCTTGAAAATGATGATGTAGACTGTAATGTAAGCAATAAAATAGGTTTAATATTTTCTAATACAAAACATTGGCAGTTCACAAAAACTGGTCTAACTATACCAATTGCTTAACAAGGGCTCAAAGCAACAAAGGAGCTTTGATCAGTAGAGTAAGAATGCTTTGATCTTTAGTTTAAATCACAGCTATGTCACTTACTAGAGGTAATGTTTTGATTGGTTAAACACTTCTGTTACTTGTGCATATATAAGCTTGTAAATATTGATAATTTTTCATTCCTGATAATGACATAATGTTGATATATTGAATCCCAACACAATGGCGTGCATTTCGATACTTGGAGTATGCATTATACTTTCTTATCTGAGATTGTTCAGTGTCAATATCCACCAAACGTTGGAAAGCACATGTCCCACCAAATTTGGTTTTGCTGGTCAGAGTAACAATAACTTGCATTTATGACCATGATTTATGGAAAATGTAATATTAATATTAAAACCATTCAAAAAACACCATAAAACATATACATAAATATAAATAAATATAAATAT
>NW_022733259.1:1668466-1700320 GCF_011630105.1 Anneissia japonica | reverse complement strand
ATTGAAAATGAGTACGCATGTAATAGCACTAAAGCCAGTATGAAATGGTTGAATGTAAAAGACAAAGTTATCGAATCATTGGTTTAATGATGATGTTGTTTTTGTAGTAATTAAGGTTGTAAAGTTTTGAGAACGTTATAAAAACAACTTCTCAACATTATTATTAATATTATTATTATTGTTATTAATATTACTACTATACAAGACTGATATGGTAAACTATCTATACGGGTGTATATGTATGTATGCATGTATGTGTATTGGTGTAGGTGTATGTGCGTGTATATGTATATGTATATGTATATATATATGTGTATGTGTATATATAAGCATGTGTGTATATGTTTATGTATATTATAAGCTTATTAATTTGAAGTTCATTTTATCGAGTGTTTTATTACAAAACATAATTACATGTCCTTATTTTACCTTATGATGTATTTTATTAACAAGTCATGAAATGTTTTATATTTCTAAATCTTAATACTTTATATATAGGTATAGCCTACATGTATTCAATTACATTATAATATATAATAGGAACCATAATCAATTATATCATGCAAAGTTATAATTGTTAAATTATAGAAAAAAAAATCAAGTACTAATAGGTAAAAATTTATCAAAATTTCATGTGATAGTGTACTTCGTGGTAGACACATGAAGTTTTTTTTTTTTTTTTTTTTTTGCTTTACTTTCATGTAAATCCTGAACATAATGTTTATTGAACCTTAACAAGAGTTAGTGGAAAAAATGAAAACAATGAAAAAAAGAGAGAATAAAGGTGGGCTACACCCACGAAAGACAAAAAAAAAAAAAAGTCATGCATATTCAGTGAATTTCAACATTTTAAATAAACTAGAATATGAGTTCGGTGACTGATAATTGATTCTATGTTTCGTTCCTTAAATTAGAACATTTTCAAGAATGAGTTTTAAATAAAGCTAGTCATTGATATTGTACAGACAGACAGACAAACCATACCGCTGTTTGTTTTGTCTATAGCTGTGGTAACTAATATTATTTAATTTACAGTTTGGAGTGTACCATACCTTTAATACTAAAACGTAGGTTTATATAGTTACTGAGATATAACTCGTATTCACGGTCCTATCTATTACAAAAAATGTAAAATGCCCTAATAATTTGCTATGACAAATAATAGCCACATATAGGTACGACATTAACTGCCATTCATAAGTGTAGACAACAGCTACAGCAATCCCAATGGGCCAATCAATATTCGGATCAGCTTAGGGTCATGGGGTGAACCTATTAACAGTCAACAGTGCAAGTTGGGGTATCTAAGCATTACTAGCAGGAAATTGTCAGCATGTAGTTTATAATAATAATAAAAAGTTAATTTAATTACAGAAACACTTTTGTTCAATGGTGTTTTTAAACAAGGCCATAAAGGCATTGTGCAAATCAACAAAACAGAAATTAAAACAAAATGGTAGAAATACACTAATTACAACAAATATCACATTACTGTATGAAAATTAACAATACTAACTAAACTAAACTGATATACATTGTTAACTAATATTCTTAATTACTGATAATAAAACTTGTTAATGACTAACACTTCAATTGATATAATTTGTTTCTTCACACCTTGCAATAGTTGCAGAAGCAGTATGCACAACCTCAAAATACGAGATAGCAAGACAGAAAGGATTTTTATTGGCTATTTATTCTAAGACACGGTATAGTTTCTAAATGGGCTTTAAATTTAGACGAACTATTCCAAAAATATTGTTCATCTTCTTATTCCAGAGCCAAACATTCAGCAGCGATGTCAATTTTGTTCATGACAAAACTATTCTGGAGGAAAAGACAGCAGAATTTTTATGTGTGTTTTCAACTTGGAAGCAAGGCTTGAGATGTGTTTGGAAGCACAATAACAGCACAATACAGAACATGATAAGTAAGCATGAAGTACATTTCATCCAAAGTGATGATGCATGTAAACTTGAAATTCCTGATGTCACTTCATCAGATTCTGGACAATATAGCTGTCATGTGATCAATAGTACTGACACCATCTTACAGTCATCAAGACCTGCTACTCTGAGTGTTGTACCATTCCCAACACCCATCTGTCAATCAGATAAAAATTTTTACATGGTGGGAGATGTGCTGATCCTGTATTACATTGCAGAGATCACTGATGAAGTTTCAACTGATCCTTCTAAACTGGAATGGGGTTCTTTTGAGAATGTATCAACCAGAATAATATCAATAAATAATGGAACACATATAATTTCACAAAATGAGTTGGTTGTCAAAGAAAAGCTCCATGAAAGGAGCTTTATTTGTATATTAAATGTTGATAATTTGGATTTAAAAAATGAAGAAAAATGTTCCTGTAAAAAGTCAATAGTTGTGAACATTTCTGTGACAATCTTCACATCTGACAATCTTCAAGTTGGACAGTCTGCAGCTTTTAAGTGTAAGACTGGACATGACTGTCCACAATGTGAATACAACTGGACAATTAGCAATACCAATCTACTGGTCAACATCTCAGATCCTGACCTCAACTTGACCATAACCGATGAATTGATTGAAAGTATACTGACGTGTCATGTGACATCATTTCACAAAGTAAATGGATATGGAGAATATGTTGTGCACATTAACACCAGTAGCAACAGCAATACTAATGCCACTTTTGATGTAAAACAGACAAAAGAAACCAATACAATATCAAGTACCAGTGGTGACTCCTTCAATGTATGCTTGTTGATAATTGTTCTTGTAACAGCATGTATCATAATATTTTTGATTATCATAATTTTTATTATCTACAAAAAATCCAAAACTACAAACAATGAAAATAATTTTGTAATTGTTAGAACATGTAGACATAAAGACATGTCAACTCAGTATAGTTTAGATGACTTTATATCGGGAGAAAAGTTGGCTACACCACTGCAGCCAATGTCAACTTCTCTGATTCCAGCTTCCGCTGAATATCTCCGACCTTTTTCACACTCCGATCAGCAAAAGAAATCAATAACAGACGCTGCCATTTTGGATCACGAGAGTGAATATGCACATAAAATCTATGTATCAAATGTTCATAATGATCAATCAAGCCAAACTTCAGGTTTAAACATGAAGCATGTATACTTAGAGTTGGCAGAATCACACATGTACCAATCATCACTGCCATCACAAAATGTCCAAGAAACTACTGGAAATGACCTGCAATGTACTTCTGCTAATCAAAATAATCCTACAGACATGGAATACTCATATGCATATGGACATGTAAATGAAACACACAATGAAAATAACTCTGTAGTTGAAAGAACATGCAGAAATAAAGACTTGTCAACTCAGTATAGTTTTGATGACTTCACCTCTGGAGATGAGGTGGCTACACTACTGCAGCTAATGTCGACTTCGTTCATACCAGCTTCTGCTGAATATCTCCAAATTCTTTCACATCAACATTTAAAACAAGACAGTGAGGACATACTGTAACATTAACACACTCTGATCAGCAAAAGAATACTATAACGGATGTGGCCATTTAGGATCAAGAGAGTGGATATGCACATAAAAACTATGTATCAGATGATGATAATGATCAATCAAGCCAAACATCAGGTTCAAACATGAAACGTGTATACTTAGAGTTGGCAGAATCGCACATTTACCAATCATTATTGCCGTGGAAGGGTCGCTGAGGTCGCTTTGATAGTGGTCTATTTTTACATCTTATACCATAACATTTCACCCAAAAGGCTGGCACAAAGGAGCAAGTGTGATTGTGCAGTGCGACCCTGAGCCAACCTAAAATATTAACTACGAAAAGAGCCATCATTTTGAGTCGGCCATGGTTACGGCGGCCCTGGGCCGATACAATAAGTGTGATGTGACCCTGTAGTCTAACAGTACAATATATTATCCAGAGGTGACAGAACTAGGGGTTGATGCATTATGGAGAGTAATGTGTGACCGGAAATGGTCTGCAGTCAGTTGGTTGTTAGTCTAACAGTACAATATATTATCTAGGCTCATGTGATTACAGTAAATACTCTGGTACAACTAGATATATGGCTACAATCCAGGGAGCTTAATCATTATCAAACACTTCCATAAGTTTTAAATCTACCAATGTAGCTCTACCTGACAAATAAATTTGCATTCTGTTTGAATACCAAGTCTATACCGACTCCATGTTGCTCTATTTTCAAATTCTTAGAAAAAGAAACAAAATATAACTTAATATTGTCACCAATTATACACGTAAATTCAAATGCAGCATTGCCACCACAAAGTAATTTACAGCATGAATATTCATTCAAACTTTTCAGGTTAGTAAAATGTATTTCAGTAACCATGTCTCAGGGGCAAATCCAGTATTTGGAGGGGTTCAGAATTGTTTAAAAAAAAAAAAACCCAAAAAAGTGGTCCTCTTCAGGGAAATTTTAATTCCTAGATAGCCGGAAATTAGCTTTCCCAACTTCTGAGAGGGGTCTCTTAAATTTAGTCAGGTAAATTTATACATTTAAAATTAGTGTTAGTACGTTGAGAAGCACAAATAAATAGTGACATCAATAACAGTGTGTTGAGGCAGGGGGGAGGGGGGAGACGTGGGAGCCACGGCTCAACACCCCCCCCCCCCACCTTTGTACACAATGTAAAATTTGTAAAGGTTTTTTTTGAGCCAATACAAATTATTTCATGGGACCACTCAAAATGAATTTCTAAAATACGTAAAAATGCATCAGTACTCGTTTTACATAGGCCTGGCCTACTATAATTATAACACATGTCTAAGTGTGATTTTTAAAAATCCATAAATCCCTGGCCAAGTCTTTTAATATACAGAAATGTGATACTGTATGGTTCAGTTTGGTTTTTACCCTTTTGCAAGCTTCTTTAAAGTGGGGCCTATTGTTTAATAATACTATACTATTAGTAATAATAATAATAATAACAATAATAATAATAATGGTGATGATGATGATGATAATTTATAGTAATATTAATAATATTAAAATGTGAAGGAAATTGTGCTAAAGGCGAAAAATAAAGTTGTGATTTGTTGATGATAATATTATAGTTAAAGCTTATATAGTAAATTATAGTTAGGTCAAGTTGTCCTGGATATCAAGTAGATCCCTAATAAAGTACATGAGAAATTTGTTGGCGTTCCATTTTGACTATGTAATGGTGATGTGATGATGATGAATTTTACTACGTGAAAGTGTGATTTCCGGCCATCTAGAGGTACTATTTCCTCAAATTTTCTCACCTCAGCACCAACAATGGTGGGGCTGAGGTGGTTGTCAAATCACGGTTTTGAAGTATGTAAAGAACATACTCAAAGACAATGTTTTTAAGCTTTGTTTTCTATGGTATATCACACACATTAATAAGATCTTTTTGGAAAATCCCTGATAAAAAAAGACCATGAAATATTTTTTGGCGCTTCGTTTGGACTACCGGTAACGGTGGTGTGATGATAATGAATTTTACTAAAGGTGTTGTTTCTGGCCATCTAGCTAGAGGTACTATTTCCTCACATTTTCACTCCACAGCTCCAACCATGGTGAGTCTGAGGTAGGTGCCGACTCACAAAATGTCCTCCCCCTCAACCTTACAAAACAGATTTGCGCCCTTCTGGGTATGACATTAAACTGCATCGAGTCGGCACCTGACTCAGAGTATGTCTTGTGACTGCTGAGAAGAGGGGGCATAAATTTGTTTTTAGATTGTGATCGGGGGAGGGTTCGTCCCCTGAACCACGCCGGGGTTATACGTATATCACATAACGGCTCCCCCCCCCCTTTCAAAAACCTGGCTACGCCCCTGTGTTGAGGACAACAATAAGATGTACCTCAAGTTAACAAAATGATTAATATGAAATTTTTTATTATAGTTCTTGTATGTGTTATAATCAGTTAGATTTTTATAATAGTGGCTATCTACAAGAAAAAAAAATGAAAATCACAAACAATGACCCTATATCTGAAAGTGATAGACAACAACACATGTCAACTCAGTGTATTCCTGATGATTTTACTGCTGGTAATTAAGTGGCTAAACCACAAATCATGTCAAATGTCCAGATACTACATCTAGCTTCACCTGAACTCAACCCACTTCAAAAGCTTTCACAGGCCCTCTAGAAGGCCTCTGAAAACTTCATATTTTTGGTCTGAAGGGATATGTAAATCAAATCAACCTTAATCTCATAAATCTACGAATCATTCAAAAAATGTATACATTGTTATAAAAAGCACCTTTTATGCAAACTGCATTACATTTTAGACGATTTAATACACAAACCACTATAAGAAATCTTGATGACATCATCTTTGGTGACTAATTCAGTAGATTGTTGTAACTAACGCACAGGGACTTTATAGTGTATTCAGTCTACCACTTCCAGGTAATTCGGTAGATTGATTAGACTATTGATTTAGGGAGTGGCAAACAGACCTATTTATTTATTTTATAACATATTAGTTTTTATTGACAGACATGTCAACAATTGATCATGAAATACCCTGCTTTAAATAAGGAAAGTAACCACTACACAACCAAACACATCAACCAATTTTACATAAAGCTAACACTGAAAACATCATGCCTCCAGTACAAAAATTGTTAATAATATTAATTTCCTGCTTGTATCCATTATGCAGAAGTCTGAAATTAGATATAACTGTTGCCTTCCACCCCGAGCATATGCAGGCTCAGGAACACAGTAATGTTAAATTCCTATGTGTCCTGCATGGAGAGTTAACCGACCTTACTAACCAGATGGAATACAGTTGGCTGAAGGATGGAGCACCATCTATACCAAATAACAATCGACAAAAGGTTCACATTAGTGGAGGTAATCTAGTGCTGGATATTTCAGATGTGGAACTGTCCGATGAAGGCCAATATCAATGCGTTGTTAAACATAGGACACATGTTATAGCAATGTCAAGGCCGGCAAATTTGACAATTCGAGCCATACCACACAAAAAATACCCACAATGCATTCCCTCTAAACAATTGTATACCGAAGGTGAAAAAGTCATGATATCGTGTATCTCTGAAACCAAAGGGAAATTTGAAATGAAATGGTCTGACCCACTACAAGGTACAGAATTGAGATGGAAGACAAACTTCACAACATTATTTGCTAGCTTTGAAGCTAAGCAACAACATGGTAAGGAATACAAATGCCTGATGAAAGTGGAGGGAGAACAAGTTCCACGTGTGTGCTCCACAGAGGCTCTCAACATCACAAATCAACTGCATGTGTACACCACAGCACCAGAGTTTATGTACACTGGAGAGAGCATAAACATAACATGCGACACGGAGGAGCATTTTGAAGAGGTTTCTTACAAATGGATTTTTGAAAACTGTAGCAGTAATGTAACAAACAAGTTGAAAATCATGAATGAAAAAATCTATATCAACACCATAGATATGAGTATGAATGGATGCCATGTGACTTGCAAAGCTTCTAAAAATAGGGCTACTGGCAATTATACATACATAATGAAAGTTACTGAAAATGGTGTGCCGACCAACGACTATTTATCCTCTGTTCAAGAATCAACAGATCAATCTGTGACAGTAAATATGTTAGTCTTAATTATAGCTGTTGGATGTTGTATTATATTGTGGTGACTGCTGTCTTGATTATTGTATACAAGAAAAACACCCCAGAGACGTGTGATTACAAGTATAAAAATAATACAACTTGGAGAAACAACTTTGAAATACACAAGGGTGAAATTGTGCATATAGTAGTGTATAGCATTTACATTCATTTGAAAAGTAATACTATGAACAACTGCTAGAAACTATAACCTAAAATTTACCAACAATTTTAGATAAATGTTTGTTTAATCTGCCTAAAATATATTGTTACAAAAAGTACATTTTTGTTACGGATAATGAATCCCAACACGATGGCGTGCATTTCGATACTTGGTCAGAGTAACAATAACTTGCATTTATGACCATGATTTATGGAAACTGTAATATTAAAAACCATTCAACAAACAACATAAAACATATATACATAAATATAAATAAATATAAATATTTATTAACAGAGTGTACTTCCTTTCAATTTAGGAAGTTCAAATTTAAGTGTTCTTTGTTTTTAGGCAGATTAAAAAAATTTATTAAAAATGTTGAAAAATATATTCCAAATTTCTAATCTGCCTAAAAATATTACAAAAAGTACATTTTCGTTACGGACACCTCAAAATTACCACAATCACTCGTTTCTTTGTTGTACTACATTACAGTAAAAAAGGTAGGAAATAAAATAAAATTGCTTATTTTTTATTTGACAGTGTAAAGAATTGCATTTTATAAATATAAACAACGAAAAAATGAAAAATGAAGTACAAGAACATGGCTTTTTTTTTTACATTTATGCTACAGTTATAGTAATATCAGTAATAATTTTTATAGGGAGTTGATGAGAGTTAAAGCTATAAATTAAGCCTATATTTTCATAATGTTATGAGCACTTAATTATAAATTATGTTTCAGTTTCAGTGTCCAATTTGTTATGTGTAGATATACTAATTACAGATTTTTAAAAAAATTGTACACACAGATCATATTATGATTTTTCATATCTTTAAATATTAATTTAAAAATAATTAAAAAAATTACAAATTATGATGCCCATCAATTCTGCCATGATTCACAAAAGCATATTATATAAATATATTTTTTTTAATTTTTGGCTTAGGGGCATCCTATGGATGTAATACATGATGTGAAACAATCATATACCAGATAAATGTCTAGAAATATGAAATTAATATGAGAGTTACGCATTATAAAATTTGGAAGAGTGCAATATCCACTTGACGATTTGAGCCACACCACAGAATAGTTTGAAGCAAGCCAATATGTTTTAGGCTTACAAGGTATACTTGAAAATGATGATGTAGTCTGTAATGTAAGCAATAATTAGGTTTAATAATGTAATATTGACAGTTCACAAAAACTGGTCTAACTTATTGTTTAAAGAAGACTTTCTATATGTAGACTACACCAATTGCTTAACAATGGGCTCAAAACTTCAAAGGAGCTTTGTTTTTGTAGGTAGCTTTGATCAGTAGAGTAAGAATGCTTTAATCTTTAGTTTAAATCACAGCTATGTCACCTACTAGAGATAATGAATCCCAACACGATGGCGTGCATTTTGATAATTGGTCAGAGTAACAATAACTTGCATTTATGACCATGATTTATGGAAACTGTAATATTAATATTAAAACCGTACAACAAACAACATAAAACATATATACATAAATATAAATATTTATTAAAAGAATGTACTTCCTTTCAATTTAGGAAGTACAAATTTATATGGGCTTGAAGTGTTCTTTGTTTAGAAGTTTAGAATTTATTTTGTGTTTATTAAGTAAAAATTATGCATACTCAGTGAATTTCAACATTTAAAAAAAACTAGAATATGAGTTCGGTGACTCCGAAGAATGACCAATGTGTGGCCATAATTCATTCTACGTTTCGTTCCTTAAATTAGAACATTTTCAAGAATGAGTTTTAAATAAGCTAGTCATGATATTGTACAAACAGACAGACAAACCATACTGCTGTTTGTTTTGTCTATAGCTGTGGTAACTAATATTATTTAATTTACAGTTTGGAGTGTACCATACCTTTAATACTAAAATGTAGGTTTATATAGTTACTGCGATATAACTCGTATTCACGGTCCTGTCTATTACAAAAAATGTAAAATGCCCTAATAATTTGCTATGACAAATAATAGCCACATATAGGTACGACATTAACTGCCATTCATAAGTGTAGACAACAGCTACAGCAATCCCAATGGGCCAATCAATATTCGGATCAGCTTAGGGTCATGGGGTGAACCAATTAACAGTCAACAGTGCAACTTGGGGTATCTAAGCATGGCTGGCAGGAAATTATCAGCATGTAGTTTATAATTATAATAAAAACTTAATTTAATTACGAAAACACTTGTTCAATGGTGTTTTTAAACAAGGCCGTAAAGGCATTGTGCAAATCAACAAAACAGAAATTAAAACAAAATGGTAAAAATACACAAATTACAAAAAAAAATCACATTATTTTATGAAAATTAACAATACTAACTAAACTAAACTTATATACATTGTTAACTAATATTCTTAATTACTGATAATAAAACTTGTTAATGACTAACACTTCAATTGATATAATTTGTTTCTTCACACCTTGCAATAGTTGCAGAAGCAGTATGCACAACCTCAAAATACGAGATAGCAAGACAGAAAGGATTTTTATTGGCTATTATTCTAAGACACGGTATAGTTTCTAAATGGGCTTTAAATTTAGACAAACTATTCCAAAAATATTGTTCATCTTTTTATTCCAGAGCCAAACATTTGGCAGTGATGTCAAAGTTGTTCATGAGCCACAAGACAAAACTATTCTGGAGGAAAAGACAGCAGAATTTTTATGTGTGTTTTCATCTTGGAAGCAAGGTTTGAGATGTGTTTGGAAGCATAATAACAGCACAATACAGCACCTGATAAGTAAGCATGAAGTACATTTCATCGAAAGTGATGATGCATGTAAACTTGAAATTCCTGATGTTACTTCATCAGATTCTGGACAATATAGCTGCCATGTGATCAATAGTACTGACACCGTCTTTCAGTCATCAAGACCTGCTACTCTGAGTATTATACCATTCCCAACACCCATCTGTCAATCAGATAAAAATTTGTACATGGTGGGAGATGTGCTGATCCTGTATTGCATTGCAGAGATCACTGGTGAAGTTTCAACTGATCCTTCTAAACTGGAATGGGGTTCTTTTGAGAATGTATCAACCAAAATAATATCAATAAATAATGGAACACATATAATTTCACAAAATGAGTTGGTTGTCAAAGAAAAGCTCCATGAAAGGAGATTTACTTGTAAATTGAATCTTCATAATTTGGATTTTAAAAATGAAGAAAAATGTTCCTGTGAAAAGTCAATAGATGTGCACATTAATGTGACAATCTTTACATCTGACAACCTTCAAGTTGGACAGTCTGCAGCTTTCAAGTGTAACACTGGACATGACTGTCCACAATGTGAATACAACTGGACAATCAGCAATACCAATCTACTGGTCGACATCTCAGATCCTGACCTCAACTTGACCATCACTGATGAAATGATTGACAGCATACTTATATGTCACGTGACATCATTTCACAGAGTACATGGATCTGCTACATTCAAAATTAGTGTCTGTACATTAAACACAACCATAGAAAGTGACATTAGTACTTTGAATACAGCATCAAGTACCTGTGAAGACTTCATCAATGTACGCTTGATGATAATATTTGCTGTAACAGTATGTATGATAGCAATTTTGATTCTTATAACTGTGATTATCCACAAAAAATACAAAAATAATGACAAAAATTCTGTAGTTGATAAAACAATTAGACATAAAGACATGTCAACTCTGTGTAGTTTAGGTGACTTCATCTCGGGAGAAGAGGTGGCTACACCACTGCAGCCAATGTCAACTTCACTGATACCAGCTTCCGCTGAATATCTTCAACCTTTTTCACATCAAAATTTTAAAAAAGGGAGTGAGGACATAACATTAACACACTCTGATCAGCAAAAGAATTCAATAACAGATGCGGCCATTTTGGATCAAAAGAGTGAATATGCACATGAATTCTATGTATCAGATGTTCACAGTGATCATTCAAGCCAAACCTCAGGTTCAAACATGAAGCATGTATACTTAGAGTTGGCAGAATCGCACATCTACCAATCATCACTGTCATCACAAGACATCCAAGAAACTACTGGAAATGACCTGCAATGTACTTCTGCATATGAAATTATTCCTACAGACATGGAATACTCATACGCATATGGACATGTTAATCAAACACAATGTAGCTAAATCCAAGTACTGTATGATAAACTTAATTTTTACTCTACACCATTTTCCCAAATTTGATATGAAAATTTTCTAGAATCTGGCAAATAACACTGGGGGACGTCATCCAGAGGCATTTCGCTTAGTTACTAATGTTTATCTGTGGCTGGTGCACAGCTTTCTTTCTTGTTGTAGCCTAGTCTTTGAAAACAAAAGGGTGCTGTTTCAAAACATGAACGATAAATGGTGCATACTGTAGTGTAACTCATTAGTAACTACCAAATAACACATCTATATCAACACTATTGATATGGATATGAATGGATGCCATGTGATTTTTAATGCTTCTAAAAAATTACTCTAAAAACTAGAAATTGCAAATTGCAAGTGAAGTGCTGCGAAGTACAACTGCATATAAATGTTCTTTGAACAAAATTATTTATGCGAGTCAAGTGAAAATAATGAATAATAAAAATATAAAAAATAATATGAGACACGACCCATTGTCTATATTAGAACACTTCTCATTGGGTAACAAAGTCGTAATTTTTCATTTTTGTCAAAAAGTGTCTATAGTGGTAAATTATGGTTTAGGTTTTTTTTAATAAAGTTTCAAAAATGTCTATGTATGTGGAAAATGTAGTTGATTACGAAAGGTTACAATTTTTATTTTGAAAACTGCATGGTCTAGGAAGTGTACATTTTTTTATGGGGCAAGTTTCCAAGGGCGAGTTTTCTAGGGGCGAGTTGACTGCCAAAGAGTGTTGCCAAAGTGCGAGCCAGCGTGTTATTTGATCACAAGTGCGAGACATCACAACAAGTATGAGCCAGCGAGCCATGACGTCACGACAATAGATACGAGACGTTAACGAGTTATGCGAGGTATCAGCTGAGATTTGTGGAGTACAATTAAAAAAACAACTATAGGTCTAATAATGAATTATTGTGGTGTTAAATAGACAATGTTAGCTATCAAGGAGCGACGTTTTGTTTTTCATTGGGACCTTCGTCCCTTCAAGGCTAGGCCTATAACATCCTAGCTAGTCTAGGCCTAGAGTAGGATAAGGCTAGCCCAGACTAGTCCTAGAAATGTCGAAACGAGTCCGAGTTTACACCTTACCTCTTCCACATACAATGTTGTGGTCTAGAAATCAAATTAGCAAAAATATTTAAAAACATAGAAGCGTAACATATTTAAAATACATAAAAATCTATTTAGATGGGTCAACAATGTGATACATTTTCAAAAATGGAGTACAGTACTAATCAAACTTTATTACCGTATACATTGTAGACTATTATTACAGTAAGGGGTGTATAAAGTTGGAAATGTCACAACCGTTTTTTTTTTAAATCTACCCCTTCCCCATAAAAAACATTTTGAACAGTAAATGTCCTGTGGTGTTTATTAAAATAAAATTATGGTACAGTACAAATTATAGTTTTCTGATTGTAATATAGATGCCAAATTTAATATAAAAACAAAGGTACATGGATGATGAAATAATAAAAAAGTTAAAGATTCTGCCTGTTTTAGTACAAAATTTTTTGTTGACTTAAAAAATAGGATTACAATTTGATCATGCAATTTAACTTTTATGTCTTGAATATTTAATATTTCACATATTGTCTATGTTTTATCGAGGGTCCTTAATGATCAATTCCTGCAGGAACTGGATAGGTCACCCTCTTTAAAAATGGTAATAAATAAATAATTATAATAATAATAATGAGAATGATGATAATAATATAGGTGGGCACTTAATTTGTGGATGTGAATAATATAAAAACAATAAACAGATTAACATTGCAACATAGAAACATAGTAAAAACGAGCGTTGGTACAGTGTATGCCAGTCTACAACAAGCGTCGCCTAAATGTAATAATTGGCATGTTGAAATAGGCTAGTAAATAAGTTTAACTGGGTTCGTAAATAATATTGGCCTCAGAATATTGTGGCTGAGACATGGGCCGATTAAACGTAGAAATAGGAAACCTAGAAATATAGTAAAAACGCTGAATAGTAATACTCGAGCGTTGCGACATGCGGACGTTGGTACGTGTAGGTTAGTCTACAAACGTCGCCTAAAGTAGTTGATTTTACCCGGCAGAACGAAAGAAGGAAACTCCGCTTTTCGGTTGTCTTAGGCCCTTGTTTTTTGACAAACAATGACCTTTCAGAGGTGAAATTGCTGTCAAGAATATGAATTGGCTGCTTCGCAGCAATTAGCTAAAGAACAGATCTAATTAAATCATATAATCACCTCTTGGAGCCCTCGTCTAGGCTTTAGATAGGGGAAGGGGTCCTCATGCTTGTATGTAGTTTGCTAATGTTAATTATAATTTGTACATATGTATTTTCCTTTTTTTTTTTTTTAATGCATGATAATATGTTGCAATAAAGCTTTTTGACTTGGAAAATAAAAAAAATGCTCATGATTTAAAGAAGATTCGCTGGAAAAAATAATTGGGAAGGCTAGCTTGTGCATTTGGTATTTAGGCCTACTAAGAATCTCAATGCAATAGGGCATCTCATCATTCAGTGGATATGGCTCTACATTTTACTGTAATACATTACAGTAAAATGTAGAGCCATATCCACTACATTTTACTGTAATACATTAAATGAGCTGAATATGGAATAGTATACAAATATTGACTGCTCATGAGGGGAATGGTGAAATCTATTGCCCCAAGGTGATGGAGACCGTAGCCTATCTTCCTGAGGGCCACTGTCATGATGACTATTTGGCCTTCAGGTAAATTTATTTACTTATTTATTTATTTATTTATTTATTTATTTATTTATTCTTTCTTTCTTTTGACTGGATACATTTTCAATACAAAAGGTACTGGTCTCCCAAATGGTCCAGTTATTTTTAACAATTTTAAGAAATAAAAACTTAATTAAAATTAACATAATCAAAATACAAAATCATTAGAATTAAAAAACAAAAACAACAACAAAAGGCATAAAACATGAAAGAAAACAGAAAAGAATTTAAATATGTGACAAAATTCAAAATTAAGAAATAACACTTTTAAAAATATCCAAACTCATATTGGTTGCATTTTTCCTTATGTCAATTGGTGGGTTATTCCATTCTTTGGCAGATCTATACTGAAAGGTTCTTTTACCATGATTGTTATTCCAGTTTGGTACAATTAATGTGTTGCTACTTTGGCTACGGGTGCATTTAGAGTGAATATTTTCATTAAAGACAAGCATAGATGACATATATGATGTAGACACTTATAAATTATTATGAGTAACTGATTTCTCCATCTTTCCTTGAGTTTACTCCATTTAAGTGTGTTCATTATTTCATTTATAGGAGTCATTATATTAACAAAAAGTACAACTCTACTTAGTCTATTTAGCAAAATTTGCAGAGTATTTAAATATTGTATATTGCAGTTCGACCAAACGCAACTACAGTAATCAAAAACTGGCATCACAAGGGCATTTGCAATCATATTAAGTGTTTGGTAAGGCAAGTAATATTTGATGCAACGTATGACACCAATTTGTTTTGATACTTTTGATGCAATATGACTTTAATATGATCCTTCCATGTCAATTGAGGATCAAAAATTACACTGAAATATTTAAATGATTCCACTCTTTCTATGCAATCCCCATTATGGACAAAGGAAATAACTCTCTATGTTAATAAAACTTAAGTTATGATTTTTGGTACTACTGACATTCTTAATCATTTTAAACTTTAACCATTTAGATATTTTGTTAAAGTTAGAATCTAATTCATGTTGGAGTGTCATAGGGTTAGAGGAGCTACATAAAAGAGTGGTATCGTCGACATACATTACACATTTACAAGAAACAACATTAGGAAGAGAATTTACATAAATAATAAACAATAAAATGGAACCCTGGGGTATTCCAATATTAATGTTTTTAAGAGTCGGAGAGAATAGAATTTATACAAACAACTTGGGATCTACAACTTCAATATGAAGTGAACCATTTAAGAACATTACCACTGATTCCAATCTCCCTTAATTTATCAAGAGGCAGCTTATGATTTACTGTATCGAATGCTTTCTTTAAATCTAAAAATATGGCAGCTGTTGCTTTTCCATTGTTATGATTTTTAAGAATGTAATCTTAGACATCCGAGAGGGTTGTGTTTGTCGAAAGTTTTTTTTAAAACCAGATTGGGATGGGTTTAGAATGTTATTATTAGACAGATATTCATATACTTTATTCTGAACTGCACGTTCAATAATTTTAGAGATTATAGGCAGCACAGAAATCGGTCTATTTATTTGCATCTGCTTTATCTCCCTCTTTAAATATAGTGGTTACTTTTGCAATTTTCCTATCAGCAGTATCATTTAATTATGAATTAAATATGAACCAGGGGCTTTTAGGACCATGAAATAGCGTGAACCAACTTACAGTGAACAGTACAAATTGTGGTATCTAAGCATGTTATCTCAATGTTAAAAACCCGAATAGAAACTACTGGACCAAACATCTTTCCCCAAGTAACACAGTATCAGAAACTGAAAATAAAACTTGTAAGTTATATTTCAATTTAATTCATTCTTTTCCCATTTCACATATTGAAATAATAGCAGATGCACATGCATAACCTAGAAATAGCCAACTAAATAAAGATATTGTTACAAGAGGTTGACTGATTGTGAATCAAAGATGAGGTACTTTCTGCATGGATTTTAAAATTAAACAAACTATTCCTGAAATATTGTTTATTTTTTTATTCCTCAGCCAAACATTCAGCTTTATGGTATGGTATGAGCCAGCAGACAAATATATTCCAGAAGGAAAGATAGCTAAATTTCTGTGCCTTTTTTCAACTTGGAAACAAGGTTTGAGATGCGTTTGGAATCATAACAACAATACACTTCAGCATCATATAAGTAAGCATAATGTAAATTTCAGCCAAAATACATGTAAACTTGAAATTCCTGAAGTTACTTCCTCAGATTCTGGAAAGTACAGCTGTCATGTGATCAATAGTACCAACTCCACCCTTATATCATCAAGAGAGGCTACTCTGAATGTTGTCCTATTCCCAACACCCACCTGTCAATCAAATCAAGAATCTTACATGGTGGGAGATGTGCTGATCTTGTACTGCATTGCAGAGATCATTGATGGAGTTTCAACCGATCCTTCTAAACTGGAATGGAGTTCTTTTGGGACTGCATCAACCAGAATAAAACTAATAAATAATGGAACACATATAATTTCACAAAATGAGTTGGTGGTCAACAAGCTCAAAGAATGGACTTTTTTTTGTAAGCTGAATGTGGACAATTTAGATCTAAAAAGTGAAGAAAACAAATTTTGTAAAAAGTCATTACACGTGAACATTAATGTAACAATCTTTACATCTGACAATCTTCAAGTTGGACAGTCTGCAGCTTTCCATTGTAAGACTGGATATGACTGTCCACAATGTGAATACAACTGGACAATCAACAATACCACTTTACTGGTCAACATCTCTGAACCTGACCTCAACTTGACCATCACTAATGAAATGATTGACAGCGTACTGATATGTCATGTGACATATTCTCACAAAGTACATGGATCTGGAACATATGTGATTAGTGGTAGTACACTGAGCACAACAATAAAAAGTGACATTAGTACTTTGAATACAATATCAAGTACCAGTGATGACTTCAATGTATGCTTGTTGATAATTGTTCCTGTAACAGTATGTATCATAATATTTTTGATTATTATAATTTTGATTAGCTACAAAAAATCCAAAACCACAAGCAATGAATATAATTCTATAGTTGTTAAAACATGCATGCATAAAGACATGTCAACTCAGTATAGTTTTGATGACTCCATCTCTGGAGATGAGGTGGCTACACTACTGCAGCTGATGTCAACTTCTCTGATTCCAGCTTCTGCTGAATATCTCCAACCTCTTTCACACTCCGATCAGCAAAAGAAATCAATAACAGACGCTGCCATTTTGGATCAAGAGAGTGAATATGAACATGAAATCTATGTATCAAATGTTCATAATGATCAATCAAGCCAAAAATCAATTTCAAACAAGAAGCATGTATACTTAGAGTTGGCAGATTCACACATCTACCAATCAACACTGCCATCACAAGACGTCCAAGAAACTACTGGAAATGACCTGCAATGTACTTCTGCATATCAAGTTATTCCTACAGACATGGAATACTCATATGCATATGGACATGTTAACCAAACACAATGGAAAAAATTATAGCTAAATCTAAGTACTGTATGATAAACTTAATTTTTACTCTACACCATTTTTCCCAAATTTGATATGAAAATTTTCTAGAATCTGGCAATTACCACTGGAGGACGTCATCCAGAGGCATTTCGCTTGGTTAACTAATGTTTATCTGTGGCTGTGGACAACTTTCTTTCTTGTTGTAGCCTAGTCTTTAAAAACAAAAGGGTGCTGTTTCAAAATATGCCTGATAATGGTGTATACAGTAGTAACTCATTAATAGTAACTACCAAATAACACATCTATATCAACACTATTGCTATGGATATGCTATTGCCATGTGACTTGTAATGATTCTAAAAAATTACTCTAAAAAATTAGCTCAAGAACAGATTTAATCAAATCATATAATCATTTCTTGGAGCCCTCGTCTAGACTGGATAGGGGAAGGGGTCCTCATGCTTGTATGTAGTTTGCTAATGTTAATTATAATTTGTACATAATGTATTTTCATTTTGTTAAAAATGCATGATAATATGTTGCAATAAAGCTATTTGACTTGGAAAATTAAGAGTACCAATAACCACTCATTAATGAAAGTACCAATTACAACTCATCAATAAGAGTACTAATGATTACTCATCAATAAGAGTACCAATGAAAACTCTTTAATTAAAGTACCAATGATCATTCATCGGCAAAAGTAACAATGACTTCTCATTAACACTGGTGCATTATATTTTATGACTTGCATTATCAAAAAATGTTGATATTTTTTTTAGTGAATAGACCACATTAGTCTCTAAAAATGATGTCATAAAAATTTGGTAAATCGCATATTGGACTTGCCACATCCAGTGCTCACTGTGATCGCTATTGATTTAGAGACGTACATATTCAGCTTAAATACTGTCACCAAGTCATTTTGTTGCAATTTCTGTATGAAATATTTAAACTATTGGAAAATTGGATTGGATAAAATGTCGATATTTATTCAAGCGGAGGCTTATTATTGTGTGAAAAAACTACTGCCACCTAGCGGTTTGTTTGATGTAAACTTAAACTGGATTTCAATCTCAGAATTATGTGGGAAGTGAACTTTGATGAGAGGTGAATAAAACATACTGTCACATGATTTAATCTATGCTGATCAATAATTGAGGATTTGATCCTCTGATTGGCTGCCATGCAACAAAAATTTTTAAATGTCCCGAACATGAAGTTCTAAAAATAACAAAAAAACAAAACAGAAACTGTCAATTAATTTGTCCTTTGTTTATCTATTATTTGATCTTCTAATTGGCTGCCATGCATCACACAGTTTTTTAAAGTATGTCATGTGAGAATTAACATTAAGTTCTAAAAATAACCATGCTTATATCTGCCTTCTCTTCTGCATAGATATGAACCAAATGAAAGAAGAAATACAAAGTGGTAGGAAGGCTGATATTAAAATGATTGCAATTAAATATTTTAAAAGATCAATTTGTAACAGATTGTAGCAAATTGTCAACTGATACTGGAAATGTGTACATCTCAGATTTGGAAAACAGGTCTTGAAACACTTATTATTATTATTATTATTATTATTATTATTATAATTGTTACTTATTGACGCAATCAGCTTTCATGTAAATCATATTTATAAGCCACAAGGCAAAAATATTCTTAAGGCAGGAACAGCTGAATTACACAACATGTCAACTATGTTTACCTATGGAGATAACCTTCTTAAACCCCATCTGATGTCTTCCCTGACAGTAAATCTTGCTACCATTCTTGATCCAGAAAATGAATCCATATAAAAATGATGTACATGCTAGTATGATCATGTATACTTTAGAGCTAAAAGAATCGCTCATCTACCAATCATCACTGCCATTGCAAGACATCCAAGAAACTATTGTTTCAATACAATGCTGCATATCAATATATCGCTACAGACGATCTACCAGGTCACGGGACAACTAGAACTAGATTGGATACACATGCAGATGGACAAATGTAATTAAAACTAAATGAAAAAAAAACTGTAGCTGAATCCAACTTTCAAATCTACAGACTATAGTATATAGTTGGCTCAATAGTAACTACCAAACAACACATCTATAGTATAGTACATCAACACTGTTAATAATATCAACACTTCAAATAGTTTTATCTGGTTTGCTTATAATGATTGCATCTCATCATTCAGTAGATATGACTTTGCATAATATTGCACAACATTAAAGCCCCTTTCAGACAGAAAATACTGCAATAATACCCTAATCACGCCGTCGTTATTGCCGGTGTAGACCCTTTCACACAGTTAGTTAAAATCCGGTAATAATACCGTATCCTGTCTGAAAGGGTTCTCGCGGAAAGGAGTATTTGATGTCTGTGGCGCTTGTGCTTGTTAACAAAGAGGGCTTAATTTTTTGTTTACTCCATTAAACAATTTTTTGTTTACTCATATTAATCCAATATGGCTGGAGATGAAGTCATAAAACTGCTGCTTTACAAATGTTTTTTAATGCTTGCTATGTTTGCAATACATATAAAAAGAGAAACAGAGGGTTTCTAATGCGTTTCGTTCAAGTGAAGAATTTAGGAACCTTCGAGGCCGGCTTGAATTTCGAGCAGCTAGGTGCAGGCGATTTTCGCGTCTAAAGAACCATCAGCTAGCGAATTTATCGGCTTTTGTTAGTTGCAGCAGCGGTTGATGGCTGCTCGTGTGACCGTCTGATTTGTTATGCCTCAGTGCGTAAGACGACGATGAACCGTGTACCCTTTCACATCGAGTTGGGCAAAAAAAAAATGTATGCGGCATTAAGACTAGGTCCCGAGGAGGTCTAACTGAAGCCGACGTTTAGGCGTATTTACCCTTTCACATAGAACGCCGGCCTTCGAGAAATACGGTATTAATACCGTTTTGCAGGTCTGTCTGAAAGGGGTATTTGTGAACTTTAAATATGAAATAGTACACATAAACACACAGTACAATGTCTTATCTCCCTGTATGGGATTAAATATTCTGGTACCTGGTAATATCCCTACTTAAAGCCTGTTTACACAATGATAATAACAATCAACGATAAAAAATAAAAAGCAATTGTTCACATAGAAAATAAGAGAAGTTTTCACACTAGTAAGATTTTATAATGATTTATCGTGTACATGATAAAACAAATTTCACAAATCAAATCGCGTCATAATCATAGGAAAACGATAAAATCATAGTAGTTCAATTGATTTTTTTATCATTATTGTCATAGTGTAAACAGGACTTTAATCACTATAGGAGGCCAACTTTTGAATCTAGTGATTTTCAAAGTAGCTGTACCAGGTGAACTATAATTTGTACTTTGATTACCAAGAAGTTTATGTTGCTCTAAATTTTGTGAACCATTATACACGTACATGTAGAATACTGTACATACGCTGCATTGCCACCACAAATTATTTATAGCATTACTGCCTCCATGTTTACAATAACTGCAGTGTTGGATCCAAGAGTTTGAAACAGGGAGGGACTTTCGCAGATGGAGGATCTAGACCACTTCAGTCCCTCAATAGTTCGGAGGTCAAAAAGCCATGATATCGTGCATCTCCGAAACCAAAGGGAATTTTGAAATTAAATGCTACAAAGCAACAACATGGTAAGAAATACAAATTCCTGATGAAAGTGGAGGGAGAACAAGTTCCATGTGTATCCTCCACAGAGGCTCTCAACATCACAAATCATCTACATGTGCATACTACAACACCAGAGTTTATGTACGCTGGGGAGAGCATAAACATCACATGCGACACAGAGGAGAATTTGGAACAGTTTCTTACAAATGGATTTTTGAAAACTGTAGCAGTAATGTAGAGTAATAAATAGGTTAAAAATCAAGAATGAAAAAATCTATATCAACACCATAGATATGAATATGAATTGATGCCATGTGACTTGCAAAGCTTCTAAAAATAGGGCTACTGGCAATTATACATACATAATGAATGTTACTGAAAATGGTGTGCCGACCAACAACTATTTACCCTCTGTTCAAGAATCGACAGATCAATCTGAGACAGTACCAATGTTAGTCTTAAGTATAGTTGGATGTTGTATTAATTTAATTGTGGTGGCTGCTTCCTTGATTATTGTATACAAGGAAAGAAAAAAAAATGTGTGATTACAAGTATAAAAATAATACAACTTGGAGAAACATCTTTGAAATACTTAAGAGAGAAATTGTGTACAGCATTTACAATCATTTGAAAAGTAATACTATGAACAACTGCTAGAAACTATAACCTAATAAATTACCAACAATTTTAGATAAATGTTTGTTTAATCTGCCTAATATATTATATTTCAAAAATATATTATTACAAAAAGTACATTTTTGTTACGGACACTTCAAAATTACCACAATTACTAGTTTCTTTGTAACAAAGGTAGGAAATCAAGTAAAATTGCTTATTTTTTATTTGACCATGTAAAGAATTGCATTTTATAAATACAGTATAAGCAATGAAAAAACAAAACAAAAAAGAAATAAAGTACAAGCATATATGGCTTTTTTTTTTTACGTTTCTGCTACAGTTATAGTAAAATCAGTGATAATTTTTATAGGGAGTTGATAAGAGTTAAAGCTAAAAATTAAGCCTGTCAGTGTCAGTGTCCAATTTTTTATGTGTAGATACAATAATTAAAGATAAAAACAAGAATTTTGTACACACAGATTATATAATGATTTTTCGTATCTTTAAATATTAATTAAAAGATATTTTTAATTACAAATTATGATGTCCATCTATTCTGCCATGATTCACAAAAGCATATTATATATATATATTTTTTAATTTTTTTAATTTTTGGCTTAGGGGCATTCTATGGATGTAATACATGATGTGAAACAATCATATACCAGATAAATGTCTAGAAATATGAAATTAATATGAGAGTTACGCATTATAAAATTTGGAAGAGTGCAATATCCACTTGACGATTCGAGCCACACCACAGAATAGTGTGAAGCAAGCCAATATGTTTTAGGCTTACAAGGTATACTTGAAAATGATGTAGTCTATAATGTAAGCAATATATTGGGTTTAATATTTTCTAATAAGTAACATTGACAGTTCACAAAAACTGGACTAACTTATTGTTTAAAGAAGACTTACTATATGTAGGCTACATCAATTGCTTAGTGACAATGGGCTTAAAACATCAAAGGAGCTTTGTTTTTGTAGGTACTGGCTTTGATCAGTAGAATAATAATGCTTTAATCTTTAGTTTAAATCACAGCTATGTCACCTACTAGAGATAATGAATCCCAACACGATAGCGTGCATTTCGATAATTGGTCAGAGTAACAATAACTTGCATTTATGACCATGATTTATGGAAACTGTAATATTAATATTAAAACCGTACAACAAACAACATAAAACATATACATAAAATATAAATATTTATTAAAAGAATGTACTTCCTTTCAATTTAGGAAGTTCAAATTTATATGGGCTTGAAGTGTTCTTTGTTTAGAAGTTTAGAATTTATTTTGTGTTTATTAAGTAAAAGTCATGCATACTCAGTGAATTTCAACATTTTTAATAAACAAGAATATGAGTTTGGTGACTCCGAAGAATGACAAATGTGAGGCAATAATTGATTCTATGTTTCGTTCCTTAAATTAGAACATTTTCAAGAATGAGTTTTAAATAAAGCTAGTCATTGATATTGTACAAACAGACAGACAAACCATACCGCTGTTTGTTTTGTCTATAGCTGTGGTAACTTAAGCCACAATCGCACTGGACTTTTTTTGGTAAAACTAACCAACACGTTGGCTAGTTTTACCATAATTAGTCCAGTGCGAACAGCACAGGAAGTTTACCTGACAGGAAACTTACCCAAGCCGCGTGTATAAGAGACAGGTTTCACCATGGCCTGTGGTAAAACTAACCACGTCGATAAATCCCAGTGCGAACGACAGGAAGTTTACCCATTGGAATGTTACCCACAGTCTCGGTAAAAATTTCCCTATTTTAAATCCAGTGCGATTGCGGCTTAATATTATTTAGTTTACAGTTTGTAGTGTACCATACCTTTAATACTAAAACGTAGGTTTATATAGTTACTGAGATAAAACTCATATTCACGGTCCTGTCTAATACAAAAAATGTAAAATGCCCTAATAATTTGCTATGACAAATAATAGCCACATATAGGTACGACATTAACTGCCATTCATAAGTGTAGACAACAGCTACAGCAATCCCAATGGGCCAATCAATATTCGGATCAGCTTAGGGTCATGGGGTGAACAAATTAAAAGTAAACAGTGAAAGTTGGGATATCTAAGCATGGCCGGCAGGAAATTGTCAGTATGTAGTTTATAATAATAATAAAAATTTAATTTAATTATGGAAACACTTGTTCAATGGTGTTTTTCAACAAGGCCATAAAGGCATTGTGCAAATCAACAAAACAGAAATTAAAACAAAATGGTAGAAATACACTAATTACAAAAAAAATCACATTACTGTATGAAAATTAACAATACTAACTAAACTAAACTGATATACATTGTTAATTAATACTTCTAATTACTGATAATAAAACTTGTTAATGGACTAACACTTCAATTGATATAATTTGTTTCTTCACACCTTGCAAGAGTAGGAGAAGCAGTATGCACAACCTCAAAATATGAGATAGGAAGACAGAAAGGATTTTTACTGACTGTTATTCGAAGACAAAGTATAGTTTCTAATGGGCTTTAAATTTAGACGAACTATTCTAAAAATATTGTTCATCTTCTTATTCCAGAGCCAAACATTCGGCAGTGATGTCAATTTTGTTCATGAGCCACAAGACAAAACTATTCTGCAGGAAAAGACAGCAGAATTTTTGTGTGTGTTTTCAACTTGGAAGCAAGGTTTCAGATGTGTTTGGAAGCATAATAACAGCACAATACAGAACCTGATAAGTAAGCATGAAGTATATTTCATCCAAAGTGATGATACATGTAAACTTGAAATTCCTGATGTTACTTCATCAGATACTGGACAATATAGCTGCCATGTGATCAATAGTACTGACACCACCTTTCAGTCATCAAGACCTGCTACTCTGAGTATTATACCATTCCCAACACCCATCTGTCAATCAGATAAAAATTCTTACATGGTGGGAGATGTGCTGATCCTGTATTGTATTGCAGAGATCACTGATGAAGTTTCAACTGATCCTTCTAAACTGGAATGGGGTTCTTTTGAGAATGTATCAACCAGAATAATATCAATAAATAATGGAACACATATAATTTCACAAAATGAGTTGGTTGTCAAAGAAAAGCTACATGAAAGGAGATTTGCTTGTACATTAAATGTTGATAATTTGGATTTAAAAAATGAAGAAAAATGTTCTTGTAAAAAGTCAATATTTGTGAACATTTCTGTGACAATCTTTACATCTGACAATCTTCGAGTTGGACAGTCTGCAGCTTTTAAGTGTAAGACTGGACATGACTGTCAACAATGTGAATACAACTGGACAATTAGCAATACCAATCTGCTGGTCAACATCTCAGATCCTGACCTCAACTTGACCATAACCGATGAATTGATTGAAAGTATACTGACGTGTCATGTGATAACATTTCACAAAGTGCATGGATATGGAGAATATGTTGTGCACATTAACACCAGTAGCAACAGCAATACTAATGCCACTTTTGATGTAAAACAGACAAACGAAACAAATACAATATCGAGTACCAGTGGTGACTCCTTCAATGTATGCTTGTTGATAATTGTTCCTGTAACAGTATGTATCATAATATTTTTGATTATTATAATTTTTATTATCTACAAAAAATCCAAAACTACAAACAATGAAAATAATTCTGTAATTGTTAGAACATGTAGACATAAAGACCTGTCAACTCAGTATAGTTTAGATGACTTTATATCGGGAGAAAAGTCGGCTACACCACTGCAGCCGATGTCAACTTCTCTGATTCCAGCTTCCACTGAATATCTACGACCTTTTTCACACTCCGATCAGCAAAAGAAATCAATAACAGACACTGCTATTTTGGACCAAGAGAGTGAATATGCACATAAAATCTATGTATCAAATGTTCATAATGATCAATCAAGTCAAACTTCAGGTTTAAACATGAAGCATGTATACTTAGAGTTGGCAGAATCACACATGTACCAATCATCACTGCCATCGCAAAATGTCCAAGAAACTACTGGAAATGACCTGCAATGTACTTCTGCTAATCAAAATAATCCTACAGACATGGAATACTCATATGCATATGGACATAGCTGATGTCAACTTTGTTCATACCAGCTTCTGCTGAATATCTCCAAATTCTTTCACATCAACATTTAAAACAAGACAGTGAGGACATACTGTAACATTAACACACTCTGATCAGCAAAAGAATACTATAACGGATGTGGCCATTTAGGATCAAGAGAGTGAATATGCACATAAAAACTATGTATCAGATGATGATAATGATCAATCAAGCCAAACATCAGGATCAAACATGAAGCATGTATACTTAGAGTTGGCAGAATCGCACATTTACCAATCATTATTGCCGTGGAAGGGTCGCTGAGGTCGCTTTGATAGTGGTCTATTTTTACATCTTATACCATAACATTTCACCCAAAAGGTTGGCACAAAGGAGCAAGTGTGATTGTGCAGTGCGACCCTCAGCCAACTTAAAATATTAACTACGAAAAGAGCCATCATTTTGAGTCGGCCATGGTTACGGCGGCCCTGGGCCGATACAATAAGTGTGATGTGACCCTGTAGTCTAACAGTACAATATATTATCCAGAGGTGACGGAACTAGGGGTTGCTGCGTTATGGAGAGTAATGTGTGACCGGAAATGGTCTGCAGTCAGTTGGTTGTTACCCTGTAGTCTAACAGTACAATGTATTGTATAGGCTTATGTGATTACAGTACATACTATGGTACCACTGGATATATGGCTACTTAATCCAGGGAGCTTAATCATTACCAAACACTTCCATAAGTTTTCAATCTACCAATGTAGCTCTACCTGACAAATAAATTTGCATTCTGTTTGAATACCAAGTCTATACTGACTCCATGTTGCTCTATTTTCAAATTCTTAGAAAAAGAAACAAAATATAGCTTAATATTGTGACCAATTATACACATAAATTCAAGTGCAGCATTGCCACCACAAAGTAATTTACAGCATGAATATTCATTCAGACTTTTCAAGTTAGGAAAATGTATTTCAGTAACCATGTCTCAGGGGCAAATCCAGGATTTGGAGGGGGTTCAAAATTGTTTTTAAAAAAAGACCCAAAAAAGGGGTCCTCTTCAGAGAAATTTTAATTCCTAGATGGCCGGGAATTAGCTTTCCCGACTTCTGAGGGGGGGTCGCTTAAATTTAGTCAGGTAAATTTATACATTTAAAATTAGTGTTAGTACGTTAACATAATTTATTCACGCTATCAGGGACATATCCGGGGGGGGGGGGAGCTGTGGGAGCCGCGGCTCCCTCCCCCCCTTTGTACACAATGTAAAATTTGTAAAGGTTTTTTTTGAGCCAATACAAATTATTTCCTGGGACCACTCAAAATGAATACTTCTAAAATACGTAAAAATGCATCAGTACTCGTTTTACATAGGCGTGATTTTTAAAAATCCATAAATCCCAGGCCAAGTCTTTTAAGATACAGAAATGTGATACTGTATGGTTCAGTTTGGTTTTTATCCTTTTGCAAGCTTCTTTAAAGTAGGCCCTATTGTTTAATAATACTATACTATTAGTAATAATAATAATAATAATAATAATAATAATAATAATGGTGATGATGATGATGATGATAATTGATAGTAATATTAATAATATTAAAATGTGAAGGAAATTGTGCTAAAGGCGAAAAATAATGTTGTGATTTGTTGATGATAATATTATAGTTAAAGCTTATATAGTAAATTATACTTAGGTCAAGTTGTCCTGGATATCAAGTAGATCCCTAATAAAGTACATGAGAAATTTGTTGGCGTTCCATTTCGACTATGTAATGATGATGTGATGATGATGAATTTTACTACGTGAAAGTGTGATTTCCGGCCATCTAGAGGTACTATTTCCTCAAATTTTCCAAATCACGGTTTAGAAGTATGTAAGGAACATACTCAAAGACAATGTTTTTAAGCTTTTTTTTTTATGGTATATCACACACATTAATAAGATCTTTTTGGTTACAGAAAATCCCTGATAAAAAAGACCATGAAATTTTTTTTGGCGCTTCGTTTGGACTACCGGTAACGGTGGTGTGATCATAATGAATTTTACTAAAGTGTTGTATCTGGCCATCTAGCTAGAGGTACTATTTCCTCACAATTTCGCTCCTCAGCTCCAACCATGGTGAGTCTGAGGTAGGTGCCGACTCACAAAATGTCCTCCCCCTCAACCTTACAAAACAGATCTGCGCCCTTCTGGGTATGACATTAAACAGCATCGAGTTGGCACCTGACAAGTATGTCTTGTGACTGCTGAGAAGAGGGGGCATAAATTTGTTTTTAGAATGTCTCTTATACACATCTAGATGTGTATAAGAGACAGCCCCTGCACCACGCCGGGGTTATACGTATATCACATAATGGCTCCCCCCCCTTTCAAAATCCTGGCTACGCCCCTGTGTTGAGGACAACAATAAGATGTACCTCAAGTTAACAAACTGATTAATATGAAATTTTTTATTATAGTTCTTGTATGTGTTATAATCTGTTAGATTTTTATAATAGTGGCTATCTACAAAAAAAAAAATGAAAATCACAAACAACGACCCTATATCTGAAAGTGATAGACAAAAACACATGTCAACTCAGTGTATTCCTGATGATTTTACCGCTGGTAATGAAGTGGCTAAACCACAACTGATGTCAAATGTCCAGATACCACATCTATCTTCACCTGAAGTCAACCCACTTCAAAAGCTTTCACATCAATACCCATGTGCAAATAGAAAAGTAAATCAAAAGACGTCTGTATCCGAATCAAGGTATCAAAACACTATTTTAACCAATTCAATAGTAAAGCTGCTAAAGTAACACATCTACTGTACCAATCAACTCTGCCACTGCAAGGCATCCAAGAGGTTTCTGGGAATCTCAATACAAGAAGATAATATAACAACTTAACACAGGTTGGATGATTTCTATGTCCGATTATGGCCCTAATTTAAGAGGCTTTCTAACAATGTCATTCTTTCTGATCATCATCACAACTACAATTACAATAGGAAATGCTCCAGGTATCATTATTATGCCATTAAATGTGACCATTCTTGCAGGAAATGATGCACAATTCAAATGCCTTGTGGCTGACACAAGTATTGACCAGGTTGAGTGGATCAAAAATGATAAAGAAGTATCTGACCAGAAAGGAGGCGACCAAGCTGAATTTAGGTTGAATTTATCAGAGTGGGCCAATTAAATGGTGGAATCTACCAGTGCCGAGGTTCTTCTCAAGAATCCAGTCTTGCTTACCTGAATGTTCTTCCAAAACAGTTTACACTGCAGGGGTGATCAAATGACTGCTGTTTATAAGTGGAATAAAATGCAAACTTTAAATTTTGATACACAATGACAGCTGATCATGATATAATAGACATTGATTGTTTTTTAAGTCAATCTAAGTCAGAATTAATGTGACAATCTGTCTAATCTCTATAATAGTAGCAATCTAAAATAACATCAACATCACAATGAATCAATTTCGGAAGCTGAAAGAACATGTAGACAACCATGCAGACAACCTCTCCACAATTGATGTCCCATTTCCTGATACCACATCTTCACCTGAACTAATCCCACTTGAAAAGCGTCCACATCAACAATAACATAACCAACATTTGACAGTGTGGACAAGCTAAGAAATGATTTGTGCTGTGTCATAATCAGGTGGGGGAGGAATTTACCCTGCCCCCTCTGGTGCCACTACTGGTACGAAAACCTACTCATCAACAAGATTAACAATCTCCTCTCAATAACTGGTGCATTATACTCTATGATTAAATAAAATAAATTTTCAAAAATTTAGGTGGGCCAGTTGTGGCTAGGCACACCCCTCCCCTTTTAAATCCCCACTAAACTGTAGTCCAGTCAATCTACACCAAAAAATAGCTCAACCTGAAAAACAAATTGCAATATTAATGAATGTAATTGTATTTCAAAATTTATTGAGTCTGACATAATGAAGAATTACGAACCTAAATGATGTTACAGTATATTAAGATTAAAATCCAACCGGTTTGCCGGAATCCAGTTTGCCAAATGGCAGATTGCAGAGTCCACTTACAAACAATATTGTAAAACCTTGTTTGCCGAAACCCACCTAGCTTAATATCAACAAATTATATGTGAAAATAATTCATTGACCGCCCTATTCTATCGTCACCATCGTGGGTACAAAAAAAACAAGGTGGAGCAGCCTACTTTGTTTATCATGAATGGTGGTCGGAGAGAAGTGCTGGCTTTAAAAGTTTGCTGAAAACACAACAAGCCTAACATGGGCTCAAACCAAGGGGCAACCTTGAGCCTCTGTCTTGGTACCAGGGTGAAATCTGCAGATGGCCCAAAATTGAGCTTTTAGACCACAATTTTAGGGATTTGCAAACATTGATTATTTGGATTGGCAAATTAACATTGTTGTTTGTCTTCATAGCCTCTCACAATGGCAATCCTAGAATGCAATGAAACTCTATGCTGGATCTTCGGTATTTGTGCAATAAAATTGTGAAGTAAAATAACTATTAAAATAAATATTAAGTAGTATGCTTTAAGAAGAATTTAGTATGCACCTCTAAATATATTACACTTCTTTAGATAAAATTAAAATTTAATTATTTTGTGTACACTTCTTTTAGAGTCTAATGTATTCAATGCTGTATTTAATAATTTCTTATCTTGCTGTTAAATTGTGACAATCAGTAAAGTGTGACTCAGCAAAATGGGATTCAGCAAACTGAGTTTCACAGTTTTTGAATTGGCAATTTGGCATTCAGCAAACTGGGTTCTGGCAATGTAGAGTAGGCAATCTGGCCTAAATCCACTCTTTCTTATCTATTTTGATATAAAGGTAAAAATATCCCCTGCTGAATACCAACTGGTAATTCTAGTCTGCAGGGTTGTTTTTTTTAGAAAGAAGGAGGTGAGGAGAGAGGGTTGGAATATAAAAAAAAAGAAACTCAATATTAAAAATCAATTACAGCATTTAAGCCGAATTTGTACCTCTAAATCAACAACAATCTCCTTAGTCAGCACTGGATGTGGCGTGGTGAGTTGCGCTGTAGAACAACACCAAGCGATTGATATAGGCCCTCTAGAAGGCCTCTGAAAACTTCATATTTTTGGTCTGAAGGGATATGTAAATCAAATCAACCTTAATCTCATAAATCTACGAATCATTCAAAAAATGTATACATTGTTATAAAAAGCACCTTTTATGCAAACTGCATTACATTTTAGACGATTTAATACACAAACCACTATAAGAAATCTTGATGACATCATCTTTGGTGACTAATTCAGTAGATTGTTGTAACTAAAGCACAGGGACTTTATAGTGTATTGTGGAGATATGAATATATCGATTATACTCTTTGATATAGAGTAATGATATAATTGTAATACCGCCCTCTA
>NW_022733259.1:1662481-1665974 GCF_011630105.1 Anneissia japonica | reverse complement strand
TACCGCCCTCTAGAGGGAAGAAAGAGTTAAGAAATAAAGAGGGAAGATGAGTCCCGCCATTCATGAAGAAAGTGAGAACGTGTTTGTGTGTCTTCTTGTAGTCAAGTGTCCCGGTTGTGGCTTTATGTCCACAGTATTCAGTCTACCACTTCCAGGTAATTCGGTAGATTGATTAGACTATTGATTTAGGGAGTGGCAAACAGACCTATTTATTTATTTTATGAACATATTAGTTTTTATTGACAGACATGTCAACAATTGATCATGAAACACCCTGCTTTAAATAAGGAAAGTAACCACTACACAACCAAACACATCAACCAATTTTACATAAAGCTAACACTGAAAACATGGCTCCAGTACAACAACTGTTAACATTAATTTCCTGCTTGTATCCATTATGCAGAAGTCAGAAATTAGATATAACTGTTGCTTTCCACCCTGAGCATATGCAGGCTCCTGAACATAGTAATGTTAAATTCCTATGTATCCTGCATGGAGAGTTGACCGACCTTACTAACCAAATGGAATACAGTTGGCTGAAAGATGGAGCACCATTTATTCCGGACTACAACGATCAACAAAAAGTTGACATTCATGGAGGTAATCTAGTGCTGCATATTTCAGACGTGGAACTGTCCGATGAAGGCCAATATCAATGCGTTGTTAAACATAGGACACATGTTCTAGTAATGTCAAGGCCAGGAAATTTGACAGTTCGAGCCACACCACACCAAAAATACCCACAATGCATTCCCTCTAAACAATTGTATACCGAAGGTGAAAAAGTCATGATATCGTGTATCTCTGAAACCAAATGGAATTTTGAAATGGAATGGTCTGACCCACTGCAAGGTACAGAATTAAGATGGAAGACAGACTTCACAACATTATTTTCTAGCTTTGAAGCTACAAAGCAGCAACATGGCAAGACATACAAATGCCTGGCAAAGATGGAGGGAGAAGAAGTTCCACGTGTGTGCTCCACAGAGGCTCTCAACATAACCAGTCAACTGCATGTTTACACCACAGCACCAAAGTTTATGTACACTGGAGAGAGCATTAACATCACATGCGACACTGAGGAGCATTTTGAACAGGTTTCTTACACATGGATTTTTGAAAACTGTAGCAGTGACATAACAAACAGGTTGAAAATCATGAATGCAAAAATCTATATCAACACTATAGATATGAGTATGAATGGATGCCATATGACTTGCAAAGCTTCTAAAAATAGGGCTACTGGCAATTATACATACATAATGAAAGTTACTGAAAATGGTGTGCCGACCAACTACTATTTACCCTCTGTTCAAGAATCAAAAGATCAATCTGTGATAGTAACAACATCAGTCTTAAGTATAGTTGCTGTTGTTGTTGGATGTTGTATATTTATTGTGGCAGCTGCTCTCTTTATTGTATACAAGAAAAAACATGATGAAATACTTCAAAACCCCTAAGACGTGATTACGAGTATAAAAATAATACAACTTGGGAGAAAAAAGTGAAATACACAAAGGAAAAATTCTATAGCCTTTACAATCATTTGAAAGGTAATTCTATGAGAAATTACTAGAAACTATAAAACTAAATTATTTCAATTGAAAAAAAAATGCATATAATGATTTTTTTTTTAAAATCTGTTTTAATATAGAATTTTATTATTGGGGCCATTTTTACCTACCTGCCATTTGGGGCCATTTTTACCGGGGCCATTTTTTCTTGGGTCATTTTTTCCGGGGCCATTCTTACCATACACCTAATTTACCAACAACTTTTAGATAAATGTTTGTTTAATCTGCCTAAAATATTATATTTCAAAAATGTATTTTTACTGTTTTGTATGGACACCTCAAAATTACCACAATAACCAGTGTCTTTGCTTACACTAACAAAGGTAGCAAATCAAGTAAAATGCTTATTTTTTATTTGACAGTGTAAAGATTTGCATTTTATTAATATAAACAATGAAAAAACTGAAATGAAGTACAAAGAATATATATGACTTTTTTATGTTTATGCTACAGTTATAGTAATATCAGTGAAAACTTTCACAGGTAGTTGATAAGAGTTAAATCTATAAATTAAGCCTGTATTTTCATAATGTTATGAGCACTCAATTTTAAATTAGGCTTCAGTTTCAGTGTCCAATTTGTTATGTGTATACAATAACTGAAGATAAAAATATCAATTTTGTACACTCAGATTATATTAATGATTTTTCATATCTTTAAATACTAATTAAAAAATATTTTTAAAAATTACAAATTATGATTCCCATCTATTCTGCCATGATTCACAAAACTATAATATATAAGATGTGTATAAGAGACAGTCATGAAACACCCTGCTTTAAATAAGGAAAGTAACCACTACACAACCAAACACATCAACCAATTTTACATAAAGCTAACACTGAAAACATGGCTCCAGTACAACAACTGTTAACATTAATTTCCTGCTTGTATCCATTATGCAGAAGTCAGAAATTAGATATAACTGTTGCTTTCCACCCTGAGCATATGCAGGCTCCTGAACATAGTAATGTTAAATTCCTATGTATCCTGCATGGAGAGTTGACCGACCTTACTAACCAAATGGAATACAGTTGGCTGAAAGATGGAGCACCATTTATTCCGGACTACAACGATCAACAAAAAGTTGACATTCATGGAGGTAATCTAGTGCTGCATATTTCAGACGTGGAACTGTCCGATGAAGGCCAATATCAATGCGTTGTTAAACATAGGACACATGTTCTAGTAATGTCAAGGCCAGGAAATTTGACAGTTCGAGCCACACCACACCAAAAATACCCACAATGCATTCCCTCTAAACAATTGTATACCGAAGGTGAAAAAGTCATGATATCGTGTATCTCTGAAACCAAAGGGAATTTTGAAATGAAATGGTCTGACCCAATGCAAGGTACAGAATTGATATTTAAGACAGACTTCACAACATTATTTTCTAGCTTTGAAGCTAAAAAGCAACAACATGGCAAGAAATACAAATGCCTGGTGAAAGTGGAGGGAGAACAAGTTCCACGTGTGTGCTCCACAGAGGCTCTCAACATCACCAGTCAACTGCATGTGTACACCACAGCACCAGAGTTTATGTATACTGGAGAGAGCATAAACATCACATGCGACACGAAGGAGCATTTTGAACAGGTTTCTTACACATGGATTTTTGAAAACTGTAGCAATGACATAACAAACAGGTTGAAAATCACGAATGCAAAAATCTATATTAACACTATAGATATGAATATGAATGGATGCCATGCGACTTGCAATGCTTCTAAAAACATGGCTACTGGTAATTACACATACGTAATGAAAGTTCTTAAAAATTACATGCCGACCAAGAACTATTTACCCTCGGGCAAAGAATCCACAGATACACTTCCAACAGTAACAATATTCTTAATTGCAGTTGGATGTATTGGATGTATTGTTATTGTGGTGGCTACTCTCTGGATTACAAA
>NW_022733259.1:1657675-1662410 GCF_011630105.1 Anneissia japonica | reverse complement strand
ATTTATGGTTGCATAATATATAAATTTTTGGCTTAGGGACATCCTATGGATGTAATACATGATGTGAACATACATATAAATGTTTAGAAATATGAAATTAATATTATAAAACATAAAATTTGGAAGAGTGCAATATCCACTTGACGATTCGAGCCACACCACACAATAGTGTGAAGCAAGCCAATAGTTTTAGGCTTTCCAGGAAGTTGTTAACAACCCGTGGGCTTACAAGGTATACTTGGAAGTGATGATGTAGTCTATAATGTAAGCAATAAATTAGGTTTAATATTTTCTAATAAGTACCATTGACAGTTCACAAAAACTGGTCTAACTTATTGTTCAAGAAGAGTTTGCTATGTAGACTACACCCATTGCTTAACAATGGGCTCAAAACATTGAAGGAGCTTTAACACTTTGTTTTAGGTACTGTAGCTTTGATCAGTAGAGTAATAATGCTTTATCTTTAGTTTAAATCACTGCTAAATGCCACCTACTAGAGATAATGTTTTGATTGGTTAAACACATGTGGTAGGCCTACTTGTGCAAATAAGCTTGTAAATATCGATAAATTTTTTCATTCCTGATAATGACATAATGTCGATATATTGAATCCCAACACGATGGCGTGCATTTCGATACTTGGTCAGAGTAACAATAACTTGCATTTATGACCATGATTTATGGAAACTGTAATATTAATATTAAAACCATTCAACAAACAACATAAAACATATATACATAAATATAAATATTTATTAAAAGAATGTACTTCCTTTCAATTTAGGAAGTTCAAATTTATATGGGCTTGAAGTGTTCTTTGTTTAGAAGTTTAGAATTTATTTTGTGTTTATTAAGTAAAAATCATGCATACTCAATGAATTTCAACATTTTTTTAAAACTAGAATATGAGTTCGGTGACTCTGAAGAATGACCAATGTGAGGCCATAATTGATTTTATGTTTCGTTCCTTAAATTAGAACATTTTTAAGAATGAGTTTTAAATAAGCTAGTCATTGATATTGTACAAACAGACAGACAAACCATACTGCTGTTTGTTTTGTCTATAGCTGTGGTAACTAATATTATTTAATTTACAGTTTGGAGTGTACCATACCTTTAATACTAAAATGTAAGTTTATATAGTTACTGAGATATAACTCGTATTCACGGTCCTGTCTATTACAAAAAATGTAAAATGCCCTAATAATTTGCTATGACAAATAATAGCCACATATAGGTACGACATTAACTGCCATTTATAAGTGTAAACAACAGCTACAACAATCCCAATAGGCCAATCAATATTCGGATCAGCTTAGGGTCATGGGGTGAACCAATTAACAGTGCAACTTAGGGTATTTAAGCATGGCTGGCAGGAAATTATCAGCATGTAGTTTATAATAATAATAAAAACTTAATTTAATTACGAAAACACTTGTTCAATGGTGTTTTCAACAAGGCCATAAAGGCATTGTGCAAATCAACAAAACAGAAATTAAAACAAAATGGTAAAAATACACTAATTACAAAAAAAAATCACATTATTTTATGAAAATTAACAATACTAACTAAACTAAACTTATATACATTGTTAACTAATATTCTTAATTACTGATAATAAAACTTGTTAATGACTAACACTTCAATTGATATAATTTGTTTCTTCACACTTTGCAATAGTTGCAGAAGCAGTATGCACAACCTCAAAATACAAGATAGCAAGACAGGAAGGATTTTTATTGGCTATTATTCTAAGACACGGTATAGTTTCTAAATGGGCTTTAAATTTAGACGAACTATTCCAAAAATATTGTTCATCTTTTTATTCCAGAGCCAAACATTCGGCAGTGATGTCAATTTTGTTCATGAGCCACAAGACAAAACTATTCTGCAGGAAAAGACAGCAGAATTTTTATGTGTGTTTTCAACTTGGAAGCAAGGTTTGAGATGTGTTTGGAAGCATAATAACAGCACAATACAGCACCTGATAAGTAAGCATGAAGTACAATTAATCCAAAGTAATGATGCATGTAAACTTGAAATTCCTGATGTTACTTCATCAGATTCTGGACAATATAGCTGCCATGTAATCAATAGTACTGACACCATCTTTCAGTCATCAAGACCTGCTACTCTGAGTATTATACCATTTCCAACACCCATCTGTCAATCAGATAAAAATTCTTACATGGTGGGAGATGTGCTGATCCTGTATTGTATTGCAGAGATCACTGGTGAAGTTTCAACTGATCCTTCTAAACTGGAATGGGGTTCTTTTGAGAATGTATCAACCAGAATAATATCAATAAATAATGGAACACATATAATTTCACAAAATGAGTTGGTTGTCGAAGAAAAGCTACATGAAAGGAGCTTTGTTTGTAAATTAAATGTTGATAATTTGGATTTTAAAAATGAAGAAAAATGTTCCTGTAAAAAGTCAATATTTGTGAACATTTCTGTGACAATCTTTACATCTGACAATCTTCGAGTTGGACAGTCTGCAGCTTTTAAGTGTAAGACTGGACATGACTGTCCACAATGTGAATACAACTGGACAATTAGCAATACCAATCTGCTGGTCAACATCTCAGATCCTGACCTCAACTTGACCATAACCGATGAATTGATTGAAAGTATACTGACATGTCATGTGACAGCATTTCACAAAGTGCATGGATATGGAGAATATCTTGTGCACATTAACACCAGTAGCAACAGCAATTCTAATACTAATGCCACTTTTGATGAAAATCAGACAAAAGAAACCAATGGACAAATATCTACAAAAATTAATTTCAATTATGTATCACTGATCATATGCTTACTAATAATTATAATATCATATTATGGTATCTGTATGTACAAGCGATATCGCCAAAGACGCATTCACTTGCCATACGATAGAAATTTGAATGCATATAGTACCAGACTTTCTGCTCTTCCCATCACCAACACCAATGAACAACTTTCACATCACAATTCAGGTGCATCAATTGCTACTTATGCAGTCATCCCTGACATTGACAACAATTCTGAAATTGCTAACCCAGAAATACAAAAGTTTACCACTACATTTAATGAATACTCTAGATCTGTCAATCTAGCTTCTGTAACAACATCTGCTCCTGGCTCAAGCACAAGCACTCCATGTGCTACAAGACACACCAGACGTACAAGATGCATGAAGACTCTCTTGAAAGCTCAGTCTTTGGTTGATCTCTCTCAGGTAGATAGGATGAACATGGATCACCCAGAAGTTCAAAGGACAAATACTGGCCCATTTTATTTCACATTACCAGCAAACCTTACCTTACCTTTGGCATTTTCTAACCTGTGCAAACCAAAATCTGAATCTAGTGAAAATGACAGCCGGTTTTATTTCACACTAAACCAAGAGCACTAGACAACTAACTCATCGGGAAAAAACATTCACATAAATCTAAATATTAATAAAATTGAAATTACTCCAATAATTTAATGCAACTCACACTTAATAGGAATCAATAAACTAAAGAAAAGCTAATTAATTAATTTAATTTAAAATGTGTATCAGATATTTTTAGAGTGTTATATTATCAGAGAAAGTGAGTAGTCCACTGAATGCTCAATTAAAGGAAATTATATCATACATACAAGGAAATGCAATAGACATAGCGCTACCATATATTAATATCTTTATCTTATCTTTTGAACTATCTAATATCTTTAGCTAATTAACTACCAAATTTAATGAATATAATGAGTATGTCCACACACACAGGCAATAAAGCTTGCGAAAAGTTTTCTACAGTGATTTATATCTAATCAAAGCCAAATAAACAGGCAGTTTCTGAGTCAAGGCCCTCCATTATATACTTTATTAGCTACATTTTCGTCAATAAATTGAGGAATGGCAAAAGTACATGGTAGGATAAAGAGTGTAAAACGTATCATGTATCATGTAAATATTTTTTTTTTCTTTTAAATCTTTTTTATGCTATTTACCTGTTTCATAGTTTTATCAAATGTTGTATCTTTTATGTATGTGAGGGCCCCAAATCATCAGCTTTGCTGGATGGGCTACTCTCCTAAAACATGGTTATAAAATAAATAAATGATAAATAGATGAGTAGTTTTCCAATTGTAAAATGATCTTCCATCACCCGAGTGCTAAAACACCTCAGCTTTTAATGCCAGCAATATGCCATTATTTTACTCATCTGTCATCCAATGACTTACTGCTCTATGATTTGGTATAATTAACTCATCTGCAAAAACCATCATAAATGCTATATATACATATATATATATATACCATATATATATATACCATGTATAGACTTTAGAATCATGTTATTAGAGAAAACCAATATTTTGACCTATTCTCAGGTCTTTATCAAGGCACATGAAAAAACTAGCAAAACTAACAGCTAACCATGATATTTATAGTTGCATCTCAATGTTTTGAATATAGTGAATATTATTAAAAATATAATAGTTAAAAGAACTGTTTTTCTCTAGTCTTGTGTCAAATATGTATACCAGTGTATGTATTTGTATATATAAAAATATTGATACTATATAGAAATAAATTCTAAAGCGTCTTGCGGTATATGATATATAATCAATGTGAAAGTCCTGCGTTGATTCATTTTTATTTTTCACTTGTAGATTCCTCTTCTATAACACTCAAAATTTATACAATATATAATTTATATATATATATATATATATATATATATATTATATATAT
>NW_022733259.1:1636511-1657500 GCF_011630105.1 Anneissia japonica | reverse complement strand
CAATCAAGGTTCGGGGAGCGGATTTTACAATTCGTCCCAGGTATATGAAATATCTTATCAGTAGTTATTATTGAACATAGCTGGCACCTTGGTTTCAGACACGGTGGGTAGGTGAGTGTAACTTGGATGACGTTAACAAACATTTTAATTTAGGCGGCTGGCAGCGAGCAACAGGGACACTCCATAGACAATTTATGTTTCATTATAGGCTGTAATTATAAATATACAAAAGATAGACATTGCTCCAAATTTACGTTGGATCATGTGTATCAAATCACATATCAACCTCAACAAAGATCTAGGCTTCACTAGTGGCTACATAATCACTAAGGACTAATCTCTTAATCACCCTAGCAGTCTCCTATTATGTAACATATAAACTATTTACTAATTATTTATTTTCTAATGTCTCATTCACGTTGAGAAAGTCTTGAGGACAGGACGAAATATTCGTGCCAAATAAAATAATATATGTCAACTGTGTATGATTTTTTTTATCGTATCAATGTCTATGTTTACTTATATTTCGCTGGGAACATACGTGCTGCTTACCATCTTATTGATGCCTACTATGACGGGATTCAAACCTGCGACCTCTCACTGTCAAGGCAAGACCATTAGACCACAGAGGCTTCATGGTTGAACAGACTCAAATAACCGTCAGCTACATTGTATTACATAATGATTCGTTGAGAGATATGCTACACGATATACCATCATGTCCTTTATTGGGACACTGTATTTGATGTATTTTTATAATGTTTAACACTTACATGTAACAAGGAAACCAAATCTCATGACATGTTATGACAATACATTTTGGTAGCTTGGACAGGATTTTACACTCCCCTTACTGAATTTAGATAAGATTAATTTGCAATAATGAAACATGATACATGAAATATTCTTGATTGATTTAATAAAATTACAACACTAAACAGGAAATTACATGCATTGACCACTGATTGATAAGAGTACCAATTACCTCTCATCAGCAAGATTATCAAGAACCACTCATCAAACAATAACCACAAATGACCAGTGCCAATGACTATCATCAACATGAGTATCGATGAATTTACATCAACTAGTGTACATCTACAAGAGTGTAACAATGACCTCTCATCAAAAAGAGTACCAATGACCATTCTTCTATAAGAGTAACAATGACCTCACACTGACAGGAGTACAAATGACCACTCATCAACATAGAATACCAATGACCACTCATCAACAAGAATACCAATGATCATTCATCAATAACAGTACCAATGACCATTCATCTATAAGAACAACTATGACTTGAATAACTGGAGTAAAAATGACCACTCATCAACTAGAATACCATGACCATTCATCTATAAGAGCACCAATGACAGGAATATGAAATGACCATTCATTAATAAGAGGTGATCTCTCATTAACAGAAAAAAGGCAGCTCATCAACTAAATATTACCAATGACCACTCATCAATGACCATTCATCTACAGAGTACCAATGACCTCACCTTAACTGATGTATTATACTTTCAAATATATATTGATAAAAAATTATCAATTTTGAAATCAGTGAATTGCATTTGAGAATAATTAGAAACAATTTTTAGAGTTTACCAGGAAATGATTTAAAATAATACATAAATAACAACTTTATAAACTGAAACTTCACAACAATTTCACTCTCAGAATTATGAGGAAGTCACCTTTGATGAGGGGTGAATAAAACATGCCACATGATCTGTCCTGGGTTTAATATCTATGCCGATAAATAATTGAAGATTTGATCTTCTCATTGGCTGCCATGCATAAAAAATATGTCATGTGACAGCCAACACAAAGTTCTAAAAATAGCCATCGTACATTAGAGGTAAATAAAACAGAAACTTCAAATGATTTTTTTTAATCTTATCTATTTCCATTACTACAGTAATTGAAGATTTGATCTTCTGATTGGCTGCCATGCATCAAAAAAGCTTTTTAAAGTATGTCATGTGACAGCCAACATGAATTTCTAAAAATAAACATATTTAAATCTGCCTTCTCTAGTGCATTAGACATGAACCAAAGGAAAGAAGAAATCCAAAATTGGTAGGAAGTCTGATATTAAAGTGATTGTGATTAAATGTTTTAAAAGATCATCAAGTTGCCACTAACTTAATTTGTAACAGATTGGATAAAAATTGTTGACTCAACAATACTGGAAATGTCTACATTTCAGATTTGGAAAACAGGTCTTGAAATGCTTATTATCTTTTTACATCTGAGACAAACAATCTGCTTTGATGTAAATCTTATTTATGAGCCAGAAGACAAAAATATTCTTGAGGGGAAAACAGCTGAATTTCTTTGCATATTTTCAACATGGAAACCAGGTTTGAGATGTGTTTGGAAGCATAATAACAACACACTTCAGCACCAGATAAGTAAGTATGAAGTAGATTTTAGCCAAAGTAATGATGTATGCACACTTGAAATTCCTGAAGTCACTTCATCAGATTCTGGACAATATAGCTGCCATGTGATCAATTGTACCAGAGACATTCTTAAATCTTCAAGACCTGCTACTCTGAGTGTTGTCCCATTCCCAACACTCATCTGTCAATCAAATCAAGAATCTTACATGGTGGGAGATGTGCTGATCCTGTACTGCACTGCAGAGATCACTGATGAGGTTGCAACTGATCCTTCCAAACTGGAATGGGGTTCTTTTGAGAATATATCAACCAGAATTAAACGATTAAAGAATGGAACACACATCATTTCATTAAATAAATTGATGGTCAAGGAAGAACACAATGAATGGACTTTTGTTTGTAGGCTGAATGTGGAGTACTTCACTTTAAAAAATGCAGACAAAAATTTCTGTAAAAAGTCAATAATTGTGAACATCAATGTGACAATCATTGCAATTGACAATCTTCGAGTTGGACAGACTGCAGCTTTCCAGTGTAAGACTGGATATGACTGTCAACAATGTAAATACAACTGGACAATCAACAATACCATTCTACTGGTTAACATCTCAGAGCCTGACCTCAACTTGACCATCACTGATGAAATGATTGACAGTGTACTGATATGTCATGTGACATCTTCTTACAAAGTACATGGATCTGGAGCATATATGATTAGTGGCAGTACCTTGAGCACTACAATAAATAGTGTCTCCAATGGAAGCTTGATAGGATTAACTTCTCCAAGTTCCTCTAGTACATATGTCAATGACACAAGTATTATGCCCAATACATTTACAATAATTGTTGCTGTATGTATCCTAATCTTTTTGATTTTTATAATAGTGGTTATCTACAAAAAAATGAAAATCACAAACAATGAACCTATTTCTGAAGCTGACAGAATATGCAGATATAAAGACATGTCAACTCAGTACAGTCCTCATGATTTTACCTATGGAGATGAGTTTCTTAAACACCATCTGAAGTCAACATCCCTCATACCACAACCAGGTTCTTCTAAATCACTCCAAACTCTTTCACATCAATATTTGCAAAATGAAAGTCAGCAGAAGAAATCAGTAACAATAAATCCTGCTACCATTTTGGATCTAGATAATGAATGTTCGTATGCACATTATGTACCAGATGTTAAGGCTAATCATGTATACTTAGATTTGAAAAAATCGCACATCTACCAATCATCACTGCCATTGCAAGACATCAATGATGCTCCTGGAAATGACAGACAATGCATTGCTATATATCAAGTTATCCCTACAGACAATGAATACACATATGCACATAGAAATGAAAATCAAAAGATATCTGTATCTGAAACAAAATATGAGAACTCTATCTTTCCAAACTCAATAGTAAAGCTGCAAAATTAACACATTTACCAATCATCTCTGCAACTACAAGGCATTGAAGAAGATAATTGGTAACACATTTACCAATCATCTCTGCAACTACAAGGCATTGAAGAAGATACTAGAAATGACCCACAATGCATTGCTGGATATCAAAATATCCATACAGACATTAAATACTTAATGGACACACTAAAAAAATTTGTAGGTAAAATCAGGTATGACCAAATAAAAAAAAAGTTTACTAATAAAACTTTGGATTAAACAGAAGCTTTCTGCAAACAATTACTGAAACAATATAAAGGTTTTTCAATTTGATGTCCATATTTGTAGCAAGTCCAACTGACCCAAAATCTTCAAAATCTAGGGTTGGTTTTTCTTTCTAGAAAACAAAAAAGTTTACTAAGGAGATCCCAATATACTTTAAGTATCATGTTCTACAGGCCTCTTTTCATTGGTACCCTTATTGACGAGTGGTCTTTAGTACTCTTATATGCTAGCCATGGTATATGTAATTTTATCGTGTTTGATTATTGCAAATGAATTAATCTGAACCTAAAATAAATTTAAATTACAAGGAAGTATACTCTTTTAATAAATATTTATATTTATTTATATTTATGTATGCAGTACAGGTATATGTTTTATGTTGTTTGTTGAATGTTCTTAATATTACTGTTACAGTTTAAAATTTATGTTATGACTAAAACTTCCATAAATCATGGTCAAAATGTAAATTATTGTTACTCTGACCAACAAAACCAAATTCGGTGTGATATGAAAAAATGAAGAGAAATGTTCCTGTAAGGTCCACAGATTAATCTCAGATAAGAAAGTTCCGAAATGCACGCCATCGTGTTGAGATTCAATATTTTGACATTATGTCGTTATCGGTAATAGAAAAATTACCAATATTTACAAGCTTATATGTAACAGAAGTGTTTAACCAATCAAAACATTATCTCTAGTAGGTGGCATTTAGTTGTGATTTAAACTAAAGATCAAAGCATTCTTACTCTACTGATCAAAGCTACCTACAAAAACAAAGAAAGCTCCTTTGAAGTTTTGGGCCCATATTTAAGCGTTGTAGTCTACGTATAGCAAACGCTTCTTTAAACAATAGGATAGACCAGTTTTTGGAACTATCAATAATGTTAGTATTAGAAAATATTAAACCTAATTTATTTCTTAAATTCCACACTACTTCATCATTTTCAAGTATACCTTGTAAGCCTAAAACATGCTGGAATGCCTCACAATTGTGTGGTGTGGCTCAAATTGTCAAGTGGATATTGCGCTCTTCCAAATTTTATAATGCATAACTCTTATATTAATTTCATATCTCTAAATATTTATTTGGTATGATTGTTTCACATCATGTATTACATTGATAGCATGCCCCTAAGCCACTTAATTGTAAACAGTCTCAATGAGGCAAATGACTGGTGAGCTATCACAAACACAATCATGTGTGATCATTGTCCAAATATTTAAGGATAAAAGGGACAGCAGTGTAAAAACTGGTGCCCATTGACTCTACTCAACATTGACTATAAAATTGCAGCCAAAACACTGGCCAATGGACTTTAATACGGTATTAGTGAAATAATTAGCACAGATCAAAGCTTTATGAAAGGACGATGACATATTGTTGAAAATATTTGTACAATTGAGGGCGTTATTCGGGAAACCCAGAAACAAAATAATCCCTGTGCTGCAATCTTTTTTGATTTCTGAAAAGCATTTGTACTACAGGGTCATTCCGTGCCAACTCAACAAATTTTCAGAAAATCATGGCTGGGTACCGTCTCAGATTCTCTTGAAACTTGGATATAATGTGCACCAACATGTCTGATGAACAAACCCAAAATTTGACTTGCCAATTCCAAGTCGTTTAGAAGTTACGGCCATTTGAAATTTTAGGGTCCTACCCCTTTCTAGCTCTCAATTATGACATATTTGTAAAGTTGCATTTTCAATTAATTTGCCATATCTTCAAATAGAATAAAGATAATTAACTGAAAATTGATATCTAGACTAACTTTTGGCTGTAGAACAGGAATATGACATGACTTTTGGTATACCGGACCCCATTACGAAAATATTGGTTCGTAAAGACCCTAACTAATTTGGTTGCATAATTTTTCTTACACTTTTAGACTCCATTAAAATACTCAAATCCGTTATTAAATGGGTCTTAGCCAACAAATTATTAATATATAGTTGGAAATGTTTCACCACAAAAAATTCCGGATTTTTCACTTATCATTTTAGGGGGTAATCGTAGGTCAAAAGGTCATTCGGGACAAAAAATACACTCGTTTTCATGGTGACCTTTGACCCTGTGGGAAAGTACGCTTATTGTTAAAACTTGCACCATTAATTAATTTATATATGATGATCACATGTTCCAAATATCGGTTTGGTGTCTTTATCCCTTCATGTTTAAAAAGCGATTTGAAAAGGGGAATATTTTTCAATTTGTGACAATATCAGTGCGTATATGTGACAAAATTAATTTTTGAATAACGATAATATTAAAAATAATCTGCCTAGACCCTTGAAACTTTATGTGCTTATTTTAGGCATGTAGTTCGTTAAGGGATATAGTGTTTAATTAGTAAGATATTTACTGTCCCCCAAAAATGGCCCAAGTGCAAGAATTGTGCAATAAAATTGTGTTACTATTGATTTCAAATGAGCGTAATATTATCCATGTACTGTCTGGAGCCATGAAACCTTTCATTCTAAGACAACCGTTTGTGTTGATTTCAGTTATGCAGTCTGTTAAAGGAATAAATTGTTTAATTAGTAAGATATTATGACCAAAAATTGGCCCAAGTGCAAGAATTGTGCAATAAATTTGTGTTACTGTTGATTTCAAATGAGCATAATATTATCTGTGTACTGTCTAGAGCCATTAAACCTTTCATTCTAAGACAACTTTTTCTGCTGATTTCAGTTATGCAGTCTGTGTTAAAGGAATGCATTGTTTAAATTAGTAAGATATTTTGCCCCAAAAATGACCCAAGCGCAAGAATTAAGAACTATTATAACATTAACAGTGTACTGTTCAGAACCATGAAACCTTATATTCTAGTACACATTTGTATGCTTATTTAATTCATACAGTCTGTTAAGGGACAGAATGGTTAGTTAGTATGATATTTTGCATCAAATAAATAACCCAGCAAGGTAGTCCAGAAGACTTATTTGTAATATTTCTCTACTACGATGATACGATTGAGTAGACAAACACGACTGGTCTATCAGAAACAATATAATTTTATTTACCTTTGAAAATGGAGTTTTGTTTACAGAGAAATATTAAATTATTGCAACCAAATTTAAAAGATATGGTAAAATCTCCATCAAACTTCACCTTACAGGTAAGGTATGCTTAATTTTCAATTATCTACACGAGTAACAATGACCTCTCATTAACTGGTGCATTATACTTACGATTAATATTTATCAAAATTTTTTTATTTTAAATTTAATAATTCTCATTTGAACATAATTAGAAATAATTGTTAAAGTTAAGAAAAACCCTTGTTTACAATACGTTCAGTTTGTCTAGCCTACCGTTAATGTAGTACTTCTAATAAAAAAGGGGAATGTCCCTATTTTGCATATTTAAGCTAATTTCCATATCAACGGGACTTGCGATTCAGGTGAAATTTCTGAAATTTGAACCCCTCATCGTATGTGTTCTTTTATAAAAGAAAAAACCTTTTTTTGCAATATGTTCATATTATCTAGCTTACTGTTCATATTATCTAGCTTACACTTCCAATGAAAAAGGGGGCATGGCCATTTAAAAAAGGGTGTGGTCATTTTCGGTCTGTTCATCTCGGATAGAGATTTTGGCACACATCCCATGTTGTTCCTTGGATTCAAATTAATTTATATCAGCTGACATATTCTCTCCCAAATTAAGTGCATACAAAATCTTAGCCTATTTAAAAGTATGCCATGTGATAGCCAACACTGAAATTCTAAAAATAACCAAAAAATAACCTTCATATTTTAGATGAATGAAACCGAAACTGTTAATTGATCCAGGGAGGTATAAAAATATTATTTTTAGAACTTCCTGATTGATCTGTCCCTTTTTTATCTATATCTATTAATTGAGGTTTTAATTCTCTAAATAGGCATAAGCTTTATTTTAAAGTATGTCACAAGACAGCCAACATGAAGTTTTAAAATAACCATGCCTGTCTTCTGCTTAGAAATGAAACAAAGGAAAGAAACAAAAAGTAGTCGGAAGTTTAACTGATATCCTAAACCTAGTCTATTTCAGAAGCAGAAACAACAGGTTGGATGATTTCCATGTCTGATGTTGGTTCTGATTTAATAAGCTTTAACAATGTCATTCTTTCTGATCATCATCACAACTATAATTATGATAGCAAATGCTTCAGGCATCACTATAATGCCAATTAATTTGACCATTCTTGAAGGAAATGATGGAAGATTCAAATGCATTGCTGATAGAGCAAATATTGACCTGGTTGAATGGCTTAAAAATGATAAAATTGTATCTGAACAAAAAGGAGGAGGAGACAAAGTGGATTTTAGTTTGAATCTCGTCAATGTGAACCAATCTGATGGTGGTCTGTACCAGTGCCGAGCTTCAGCTCAAGATTCTAATGTTGCTTACCTGAATGTTCTTCTGAAACAGTCCTGTTATTCAGACAAAAACATTTACACTGTGGGTGATCAAATGACTGCTGTCTGCATGGTTAAAAATGTAAATTTGAATCCAAAATTGGTGTGGTCTATGTGTCCTACCAAAAGATGTAAAGAACTAAAAAATGCTACTCATACTTATATTACAAACTCGTTTACAATTACGGAGGAACATAACAGAAAAGTATTTCGATGTATAATGACAGCTGATCATCTTATGACAGATCATGAATGTTATCTGGATCCAATTAAAGTCAGAATTGATGTGACAATCTTTACATCTGACAATCTTCAAGTTGGACAGACTGCATTTTTCCATTGTAAGACTGGACATGACTGTCCACAATGTGAAAACAACTGGACAATCAGCAATAACAATCTACTGGTCAACATTTCAGGATCTGACCTCAACTTGACCATCACTAATGAAATGATTGACAGTGTACTGATATGTCATGTGACATCTTCTAACCAAGTACATGGATTAGCATCCTTCGAAATTGATGTCGATGATAATAGAAATAAAAATAATGGAAATGAAAATAATGAAATTAGCAATCTTGTAATAGTAACAACAGTTATTGTTTTTAGTTTACTAATAGTGGTTATAATTAGTATGGTTCTCTGTTACAAAGGCACATGCAAAGTCTTCTCCCACCCACATGTGCAAGCACATTTTTACAGTAATAATTGCTACCAAGATGGAACTAGTATTATAAAAACTAATGTTTCTTCATTTAAAGATTGTGTTGATGAAATCCACGATGAAACACAGTACAAGTTTCTAAGCCAACAGCAAGAAAACTTAGCTGAAGATAGTAGTTGGAAAATGGCCACCCCTATTACAGCAGATATTGAACAGAATGGAAAAGATGAAGAAACTTTCTACAATGAAATCAAAGAGGATGACACTGATAGAAACAAAGAAGCTGAATACAATTCCATAGCACACAGCATGCCTAAGGCCAACACACACATATTTGATGGCTCAAACCCAGTGTATGCACAACCATCAAGAACTCTTGCCTATGATGTGTCCAAGTCAGGGTTCAAGCCTATGTTAGAACAAGATCTAAGGGATTCCAGCTTTGCCTCCAACAAACCCATTGAAAAACCTGACAAACCCCCTGATGGGGGATTTGGGAATGAGAATATCCAGGCCCGTAATCAGGACAGGATGGGGGGGATTGGACAATCCCCTCGACAGAAAAGTGAATTCCGGTCTACTAGACCAACAGAAAACAATTTTATAGTAAACTTTAGTTTAATGAGTATGTGCGCCTTGGCCTTATTAAAGCCTATGACATGCATAGTGTCTAGGCTAATGGAAGACCTATGTGTTCTTACTATATTTTGGATTTTTTTCTTTTTTTGTTGCACTGGAGCATTGACAAAGGATACATAAAGTTGATCCAATAAACATTGATCAAGACATTCATTTTAATCATTATTTTTATGATTCAAAAGTCATCTCCTTTGTATTCTTATGTGTGTATGCATACAGTTGAATAAATTCTCGTAGGCCTAATTTTAATGTAGAATTGTTATATGTGATCATTTCTGAAGAGCATTACACATTTGATCTACTAACATATTGCATGGTATAATCTAATACCGAATCTCCAAAATTTGCACATACCAGTGGCAGTTTAGGAAGTGGGGGAGGGGGGGTGGCTGAGCCGGACTGAGCCCCCCCAAAAATTTGTTTAAAAATGGAAAAAAGGGAACATTACAGTATAATCAAATTCAGTTCTAAGAGTGCTATTTCCAGTCACCTAGAGGTGCCATAATCATAAATCCTACTAGAAACCAAAATTTTCCTATGCATTTTATGCGTCTCGTCCATACAGTTAACGAATAGCAACCGGTGTATGATGTCAAAAATGATGACGTATCCGTCACACTAAACTGTTTGCGTTCGCATGCAAAATCTCCTTATTTTTGACCTTTGCACATACTATATGCATTGGCAATGCAGGGGCTTTACGAGGTTCATGAATTTAGCATCAAGCATAATTTTTTTTCCTTGCAATATTAATTTTATAATTTTTTGGATGGCCAATGGCTAGGCCCACCACCAAAAACTGTGGATGTCATTAGCGGAGTGGCAACCCTTCGATTATTTAGCCTTTAGTTTCTCAGGATGGATAAGTCAATTAGTTAGAATGATTGGCTTTTCAGACAAACACCCACAGCTCTCTTCAGGGCTAAGGCATGCTGAACTGAACTTAAAGTTACAGTAAATTACCATAATTTAATTCATTGATAATAATTATTGCAAAATATAATGTATGCAAGCATAATGATCTATAACCTAGAAGGAAAGGGCTTGGATTTTATTCTCAAATTTTATGTTGCACAGTACTGATGATGGGTTGATCTCAACTCGAAACAATCGTTGGTAATATTTGTAAGATGTATGGTGTTTTTCATCAACTTGTGTCCTTTTGTTTCAATCATCCAGGATTTCAGTTCAAGTAATTTGCCTGTTTTTTACATCAATATAAATAAAACCAAATTGGATTTTAATTTTCTATATAACTCCCCCCCCCACCCCAAGAGCCCATAGGTGTTACAGCAGAGTCATTCAACCAGACATCCCAGAAATGACAACTTTCTGTTCTACATAGAAAGTAAAATAATATTGCGGAAGTAAAGTACTACTAATACACATTAGGTCTCTACCTAGAACCAGTTTGTTCTAAGACACATCCAAATGAGTATTAATCTTATTTCCAAGGTTTATAACAATGTCCTCCTTTCTGATACTTATCTTAACTACAATTGCAATAGGAAATTGCTCAGGTATCATTGTTGATCCACCGAAAAATGTGACTGTTCTTAAGGGGACGTATGCAGAATTTGAATGCATTATTGATATATACCAACTTTACAAAGTTGAGTGGCTAAAAGATGATGAAGTTGTATCTTATCAGGAAAATAAAGCAGTGAAGTTCATGTTGAAATTTTCCTCCGTGAACCAATCCAATGAGGGAAAGTACCAGTGTAGAGTTTTTTCAAACAATAAAGAACTTCTACAAGAATCCAGTGTTGCCTACCTGAATGTTCTTCCAGAACAGTCTTGTTATTCAGAGAAAACTAGTTACACTGTGGGTAATCAAATGACTGCTGTCTGCGTTGTTAAAAATGTAAACTTGAATCCGAAACTGAAATGGGTGATGGTAGAGACAGAAACTATCGAAGAATCCAAAAATGGTACTCACACTACTCTTAAAAACTTACTTCAAATTAAAGAGGCACATAATTTAAGAGTTTTTAGATGCCAAATGACAGTTAGTTCTATAAATAATAATTGTTATCTTAAGTCAATCAAAGTCAAACTTAATGTGACAATTACATCTGAAAATCTTCAAATTGGAGAGTCTGCAACTTTCAAGTGTAAAACTGGACATGACTGTCCACAATGTGAATACAACTGGACAATCAACAATACCAATCTACTGGTCAACATTTCAGAACCTGACATCAACTTGACCATCACTGATGAAATGATTGACAGAGTACTGATATGTCATGTGACATCTTCTAATCAAGTACACGGATTTGCTACATTTGAAATTAGTGTCAGTAAGTTGAACACAACCATAAAAAGTGGTGTCAGTACACCGATCACAAACTTAAATAGTGACATCAATACTTTGAATACATCAAGTACCAATGGTGACTTCTTCAATGTATACATGATAGGATTGCCTTCTCCAAGCAACAGCGTGACAATAATAAGTAATACCCCAAGTAATAACGACTCAAGTAATACGATATTTATTATAATTCTTGTATGTATCCTAATCTGTTTGATTTTTATAATAGCTACCTACAAACAAATGAAAATCACAAACAATGAACTTATTTCTAAAGCTGATACAACATGCATATGTAAAGACATGTCAACTCAGTATAGTCCTGATGATTTTACCTCTGCTGATGAGGTGGCTAAACCACAACCGATGTCAAATATCCTGATAAAACATCTAGCTTCACCTGAACGAATCCCACTTCAAAAATGTTCACATCAACAATTACAAACAGAATGTCAAGATCTTACTCTCCAAAAGAAATCATTACCACAATCTGATCAGCAAAAGAAATCAACGGCAGTAAATCCTGCCACTATTTTGGATCCTGATACTGAATATGCAAATTATATACCAAATGTTTATATTGACCATGTATACTTAGATTTGGAAGAATCGCACAACTACCAATCATCACTGCCTTAACAAGGCATACAAGAAGCTACTGGAAATGACCCACAATGCACTATTGAGTTACTATGGTAATTCAATAAAAAAGCTGATACAGTAACATTATCCCACTCATTGCCATTAGCAGACATCTACTAGAAAAGACCCACAATGCATTGCTACATATGAAAATATCCCTAAAGACACTGAATACTCATGCACATAAATTTAAATCAAAGATGACTGTATTTGAATCACGGTATGAAAACTCTATATTTAATAACTCAATAGAAGCTACTAGAAATGACCCATAATGCACTGCTGTACATCAAAATATACCTACAGACATTAAATCCTTAATGGCCATGTCACACCTTGACGATTTAGCCAGCGTATGCCGATGTATGAAAAAAATGGCGAATATGCTGGCATACGTCGAATAAGTTATTGGTAAGTTTCGTATAAGTTAAAAGCACGCTGAAGCACGCTGGTACATCCCAGTATGGCGATGTATGCCAGCGTATGGCTTGTACAGTCTGCATATGTGGGCCATAAGTTTTAGGTAAGTTAAGCGATCGTTGACACACGTTACTTATAAGTTACTCAAAACTCAAAACATATTTCTAACCTATAAGTAACATGCTTCAAACTTATATGTAACTTATAACGAACTTATCTCCAATGTATATTGACGCATGTAGACGTATTTGACGAGTTCCAGACGACCACAAAACTTACTAAATGTGTTTCTAACTTACAGTTATCTAAATGGCGTATTGGCAGCGTTTAGGGGAATAGGTATATTAAGATGGGGTGATGTCAATACTGCGATGTTGATACTGCGATGTCTAGTGCAGTTATGATTTGAATCGACGAGCGGCAGCCTTTTTATAGGCTACGTCATGTGATGATCGGCGATATGCTGCCGCATTTTTATAAAAATAAATTTGTAGATGAAACAAGGTATGACAATTAAAACTATGTTTACTAATAAAACTGCTGAGTAAATAGTTATAAGCAACAAAGTTACTAAAAATCTGAGCAAATTTTGGAATTTGATGTACATATTATCTGTCATGCCTTCATAAATCGAAAAATATTATGTTGCTTCAAGCCCGACTGACCCAAAATCTTTTAAATCTATGGTTGGTTTTACACTTTGAAAAAACAAAAAAGTTTACCAAGGAGGGAGCCCAATATGCTTCAAAGGGAACTAGAAAGATGATTTTTTTTTTCTAAAGGAGATTTGTGATATGCCATTAATAATAGAATCAACTTTAAGATTATTTTTTGACAATTTTTTTATGAAGTTATAGGCCATTATATATGATTTTACCGTAACGTCACTTGCAAGGAAACTAACACAAGATTGTGTAAATAGTGCCGCGTAGGGTATTCGCTGCATACGATCTTTGTGTGCACGCTGTAACCATGGCTGTAACTCTTTTGTTGACGAACACCTGTGCATATTAATCCTATTAAGTATAGTAAGTAGTCCTTTTAAGTATAATGTATGTAAAGGCCTCTTTTCAGGATTTAATACTTTGAATATACAACTCTGTCCACACAATCAAATTTTGACAAGAAACTATTGTATGCCCATATATAGTCATGATGTGCCTATATATGGTCATGATGTGCCTATATATGGTCATGATGTGCCTATATATGGTCATGTTACATGACCATATTCGACCAAATTTGATATTCTGGACAGGGCTTTAGCCTAGTGGTTAACATTTTACTACACAAAATTTATGGGATGAATGACGGTTATCAATGAATCCCAGAATTACGCCTTGACTTACTAGGATAAAGACACAGACTGGCCATTTAAACCCTGATTTTCACTGAATAATAATAATTCTGGGATGTCAATGTGTTTAACATAACGCAACATTATTTTTCAGTTTTTGGATAAAGACAAATAAATTTTCTTCTATCTTGTAATACATGATATTATGACATTTTTTGTGTAGGCTATCTTCAAATAATGCATAAAAACACCTCTTAAATAAAAGTAATGATTATCTTCTTAAATAATGGTTTATACATTAAAGCATTTTGAAATCAATAAAAAGCCAGTGCAAATGAGGCATTAATGTTCGATACATATGTTATGTACTGTAGGTAGGTTAGTAAAAGCAATATATTATACGGGTATATCCTTTTGCATTACATGACTCACACAAACAGGAAAAACATCCCAAATTTGAACTCCAAATCAAAATTTAATCCAAAAGTAGATGAGACTTTTTATTAACAAATAGTGAAAGATTAAAATAGTGAAAGTTTAATCAAGTCAAAGTTCACGTGGCTCTAACTTTACTTTGGGACTACTACATGTGACTATATAATACTCATATGCAATATAAAAGATTTTCTTATTTTCAATCAATCTAACGGCAAAACGTTTTTTTTTTCTAACAGCCTGTACAGAGATATGACACACTTGTACCTTGCTTTTAATTTATATGTGTCCATTTTTATGAAAACATTGGAACGGACCTAAATATGTAAAACCGAGTTGTGCACAATTGGTAAATAATAATAAATAAAATAAAATGAGTCTTGGAATCTAAAACTTCACCTACTTCGCACTCCAGCACAGTACGAAAATACACCGACAGGTAGTCTGTACTAGAATGGAAGAAGACGACGACAATGACAATAAATCATTGATTATTGTATTGTGTTACTGTATGAGGCTATCTGAGTTCTACAGTATGTGCGAAATTTACCCTAGGTAACAATATAAAAACTACTCAAATTGGTATTACATAACTTTTGGCTTTCAACAAGTTCTAAACCAAAACTATGGATTATGGGTTATATTGCATTATGGGTAATACTGTATAATGTCACAGATAATATGCGTTAATAACGCACAAGCGGAATAATAACACTCACTTTTCACTCGTGAAACACACGCCCAATAGGCCCTACATGCTAGTAATATCAAACGTTCGGTGATCAGAACTGTAACACTACAGTTATTAGGCCCATAGAAAAAAAACCAGTTATTTTACTGAACCATTCGTCAATTTCACAGGTGGTTATGGTTATTCCACAGAAATTATATTGCCTCTTAATGAAGATCAGAGAAAGATCAGATCACAAAATCAAACATATTTTTCACTATTGTCAGTAGCTATATTTTACATGATACATATTTTTATTTTACTGTACATTCTTCATTATTTTAGAACTGACTTTGATTACCTCAAAGAGCTCACATAATCCACACTAATTATTTCAATACTGCCCTCTTAAGTCAACCTCAATACAATAATCTGTTGTAAATTTTCACTTAATACAGTAATCCAACAACTTTCGAAACTACTCACATTGATATCTAAATGAATTCCAGTTGTCAATTGTGTAGTGTATATAAACTTAAGTGGAAATTATTTTCAGGGGCCAAAGATTTATGTCGCAATAATGTTTTGAATTTCCTGTTCAGTTCATTGCTACATACCTTTAAAGTATACTTCATAAACAAAACTTACTTGACCTTATATTATTGTATTGTACTGATGGTAATACTAATACACATCATACACAGTTAGCAAAAACCAGTTAGCAAAATAAATAGAACATTAGATTATATTACTAATAATGCACTTTGAAAATTTATGAGGAGAAGTTTTTGGGTCTTATTTTTTCAATTTGAGAAAAGTGAATAGCAGAAACAATACACATTGAATATTGAAAGAAAAAAGACATTTCTATTGTATTCCTAGTATTAATTTAATTTTTTTTTTTATAATTCGAAAGAGATTAGCAGTATAATTATTAGTAAAAACAATAAATAAGGACAGAAAAAAAACTGTTTCTATTTTATTACTAATATTACCAATAATGTAAGAATTGGAATGACTAATGTAATTCTTAAATAGAAGAAATTTCTAAATTTCTAGAAAAGCTTATGTTAATTATCATTCACTTTAGTGAAAAATGGTCTTCCATTAAAACTATACTGCCCTCTACATTAATGATAAAGATGTCAGCTACATAGTCTGTTGTATGCGCATTAAAATGATAGGTCGAGGATGATACTTTTTTCAATACATGAGGCTTGCCATCCCAAAACCAGCCTATAGTACTGTCACTAAATTTTAAACTGAGTAATTACCATAAGAATGTGCCAGTATTGTACACTTTAAGCCATAATAGTTGTTACGGCCAAACGTATTGTTTTAATTAATTGTTGGATAATAGAATGAACCCCTAGGTGGCGGTAGTCATGTTGCGGCAGTCAGCCATGGTAACATCAAGTAGTAAGCCTCGTACTATCGTAGTACTGAACTGTATTTCATCACAAATCATACTTTCCACATCTACAAGATCATATTAAATGGTTAGTTTGTGTAATGTTAGTGTAATTGTATAAACCAGTAATATTAGATTCAATGCACTGATAAAGGCATACAATGATATAATTGTTTAGGCCTAGGACTGCACGTTATGCCCGGCGTGAAAAGTTGCCGAACAGTCAGGTACTGTCAGATAAACGTGTTTAGGGATCGTCTCCTATTCGCTAAGCATAGGCTTTAGCTTCGTGTATTTTAACGTTGTTTTGTTTATATTTTTCTACTTGCAGTCAATCAGTTATACAGTAATAGTAAAACAGTTACTGCCCAGTTACTGTGACTGTGTATGCTCAAAGAAGAGACAAATAGAATTAAAGGATTGTGAAACTTCATTGACGTGTGTATGCTTTATTTGGCCCAATAATAATTTTACTCATAACTTAGGCAACAGTAAGTCAATTCCAGTAAATGACCTATCATTTTTAAGCGTATAATGTGGAGAATATGAATATTAAGCTTCCTGTTTTGCTTACTGATGCAAGTTTTGGAATGGCAAGCCCCATATGCTATTTTATATAGGACTTCAAAGAATTCTTAACACTTGCATTATGTAGCTTGCCCATGTAAAAAAAATCATAAAATACTGCCCTCTTTAGCTTAACCTCTGTGTAATTATAAGTACTTTCTATTTCCTTTGTTTTACTTTATAGTTTAACTAAGGTTTAATACAGTTTGGATGAGTTTTATGTTTGTTCCTTCTTCTTCTTTTTGTCTTTACTTTAGAGTATTTCTGAAAATGTCATTTTTTCTGATCATCATCATCATAATACCTACAATTATGATTGGTGATGCTATAGAGGTTACTATTGAGCCATCAAATGTGACAGTTCTTGAAAGAGAAGATGCAGATTTTAAGTGTGTTGTTGGAAAAAGAAATTATTACACAGTTGAATGGCTTAATAATGATGAAGTTGTATTTGAACAGCGAAAAAAAGATATAGAATTTATGTTGAAAGTTTCAAATGTAAGCCACTCCAATCAGGGTAAGTACCAGTGCAGAGTTAGTTCTTCAAACGAAGACACTAAAAATTCTACTGCTGCATACCTCTATGTTCTCCCAAAACAGTCTTGTTATTCAGACAGTAACATTTACGCTGTGGGTGATCAGTTGATTGCTATCTGCTTGGTTGAAAATGTGAATTTGAATCCAAACCTAGTATGGATCCAGTTTGATAAAGAAAAAGGGAATGAAACAAAAACTGCTACTCATACTATTCTTACAAACTCACTTATCATCAAAGAGAAACATGACAGAAGTGAATTCCGTTGTAAAATGATAGTTGAAAATAGTGAGATAGATAATGATTGTTATCTACATATAATCACAGTCAGAATTAATGTAACAATCTTTACATCTGACAATCTTCAAGTTGGACAGTCTGCAGCTTTCAAGTGTAAAACTGGACATGACTGTCCACAATGTGAATATAATTGGTCAACCAACAACACCAATCTATTGGTCAACATCTCTGAACCTGAACTTAACTTGACCATCACTAATGAAATGATTGACAGTGTACTGATATGTCATGTGACATCTTCTAACCAAGTACATGGATCTGCTACATTACAAATTAGCATTAATAAATTGAGAAGCACAACCATAAATAGTGACATCAGGGACATTATGCTGAAGACGTCATCTTCTTACAAAGTACATGGGTCTGGAGCATATATGATTAGTGGCAGTACATTGAGCACAACAATAAATAGTGATGTCTCCAATGGAAGCTTGATAGGATTGACTTCTCCAAGTTCCTCTAGTATAGATGTCAATGACACAACTATTATGCCCAATACATTTATAATAATTGTTGCTGTATGTATCCTAATCTTTTTGATTTTTATAATAGTGGATATCTACAAAAAAATGAAAATCACAAACAATGAACCTATTTTTGAAAGAGATAAGACAAAAAAACATGTCAACTCAGTATAGTCCTCATAATGTTAAAGCTGGTGATGAGGTGGCTAAACCACAACTGATGTCAAATGTCCTGATACCACATCCAGCTTCACCTGAACTCAACCCACTTCAAAAGCTTTCACATCAACAATTACAAACAGAGCATCAAGATCTTTCTATCCAAAAGAAATCATTACCACAATCTGATCAGCAAAAGAAATCAACAGCAGTAAATCCTGTCACCATTTTGTATCCTGATAGTAAATATGCAAACTATGTACCAGATGTTAATATAGATCATGTATTCTTAGGTTTGGCCATGTATTATATATAAAAAGAAATTTATTTTTATATAGCGCAGAACGCTAGAAATCTCTATGCGCTTTACATTAAGAGCAAAAGGCAGATCAGAATTTTTAAAAAAAAGATGATACAAAATGAGCAAAATCTTTGTGCATTCAAATCAACAATCAGAAATTTATCAAAATAATAACAGGTTAATCTTATGACTTTTTTTGTACTTCAGATATACAGTTGGAAAAGCTCAAATATATAATTTTGTTTTTCATTTAGGTCTGTACAACCTCTAATTAAAATAATGATTAAAACGACAAATCTAATAAATGTAAATTAGGATTGTTTCTAAACATAAAAGATAAAAGGTCCCAGATGTCAGTGAGTAGGATATTTCGCTGAGCAACATACTTTGGACAATTAATAAAGAAGTGATTTGGATCTTCCACTAAGCCTCAATGATTGCATAATGGGTTATCTATTAACCCATATTTTAATAAATGAAAATTTAAGCTACTAAAACTGAGATGGATACTGGTATATTTTATATTAATCTCGCGACTTCTGACATTACAGAAACAATTTTTCAAAGGATATGAATTCCGTAGAATGTTTCTCAAAACAGGAAGTGATTCAGATGTTTTTATATAATCTAGTGAATTATTCTAAAGTCGAACTACAGAGTAGACGAAAGAACTTTCATACAATTTTATTCTAGAATTTTTAATTATTTTAATTATTTTTTATTGAAATTCTTTATACAAAGATACAATATTAATGAAATTAGAAGGACTGATAAAATGTTTTTTAAGTGATAATAGAATAGTAATATATTTACATGTGCTAAAAATGTATTGTAATGATGAGGAATATGATAACAAAAGGGGAATTATAAATGGCAATGAACATAATGGAATTAGCATAGTAACAAGAGTAAGTTCTTTATTATTAATAACGGTTACAGTGACACAGGAGTACGTAAAGCATTATCTATTTTTATTTATTTTGTACAGGTAAAATAAAGAAAACTTTAAAAAGTATAATGTAATGGACATAGCCCATGAGAATGTAAGAACTTTGGAACCATGAAATTTAACACACAGTGACACAGGAGTACATAAAGCATTATCTATTTTTATTTATTTTGTACAGGTATAATAAAGAAAACTTTAAAAAGTATAATGTAACGGTGTAGCCCATGAGAATGTAAGAACTTTGGAACCATGAGATTTAACACACAGTGACACAGGAGTACGTAAAGCATTATATATTTTTATTCATTTTGTACAGGTATATTATAGAAAATTTATAATGTAATGGTGTTACCCTTGAGAACTTTAGAACCATGAGAATAATCACACAATGACAAAGGACTGCGAAACGCTTCACTGTATTTATTTATTAAGTATTATATAGAAAATTTAAAAAGTAACAAACTCTCTAGAGCGCAAGAAGCTTTTATTAAGATGTATAACATGTGTACATAAATATAGAATTATATATTGTATAAGCAAGCTCTGGGGAAGAGAGGAGAAGCTCTCAGGATATTTGAGAAATAAATATGAATTTTTCATATTTTTCAATTTCTATTTAATAAAATGTGTCCCAACATGTGTCAACCAGAGTATACTAATCAAATATACATCCATGCTCATCATAACAATGCATCAAGTTTAAATTTCCCCACTTT
>NW_022733259.1:1621947-1635683 GCF_011630105.1 Anneissia japonica | reverse complement strand
TGAGACTAAACACACAATGACACAGGAGTATACTTAGAACCATGAGACTAAACACACAATGACACAGGAGTACGTAAAGCATTATCTATTTTTATTTATTTTGTACAGGTATAATAAAGAAAACTTTAAAAAGTATAATGTAATGGTGTAACCCATGAGAATGTAAGAACTTAGAACCTTGAGACTAAACACACAATGACACAGGAGTACGTAAAGCATTATCTATTTTTATTTATTATGTATGATGTACAAAAGTTAAAAAAAGTACTTTATAATGTAATGGTGTTACCCTTGAGAACTTTAGAACCATGAGAATAATCACACAATGACAAAGGACTGCGAAACGCCTCACTGTATTTATTTATTAAGTATTATATAGAAAATTTAAAAAGTAACAAACTCTCTAGAGCGCAAGAAGCTTTTATTAAGATGTATAACATGTGTACATAAATATAGAATTACATATTGTATAAGCAAGCTCTGGGGAAGGGAGGAGAAGCTCTCAGGATATTTGAGAAATAAATATGAATTTTTCATATTTTTCAATTTCTGTTTAATAAAATGTGTCCCAACATGTGTCAACCGGAGCATACTAAACAAATATACATCCATGCACATCATAACAATGCATCAAGTTTAAATTTCCCCACATTTAATCCTTTATTACAATTTGAAAGTAAAATAAATACAATAATTTTAAAAAAGGAATATGAATGAAAAAATACTGTGAGAATGAAGTGTGTATGTACTTTAGTACACATACAGGGAACATGCATACACATTGTCAAAAGAAAGACCACAGGAGTCAAAAGAAGTCAAAATACTAATACATTTACTTTAAATTGTTACACAATTATTGTTTTGAAAAGAATATCAAAGAATTGCAATTACAATAATAAAATAAGTTTTTTTGTTGAAATTTCTAATTAATAATTATGCTGTAAGTTGACGCGAATTGACGTGTACTGACGCAATCCGACAATACTTGACACGATTTGACCTAAAATGATGCGATTTCATGCGAGTTGACGCAAGTGGACACTCATGGTATGATCGCGACGTGCTTCTACACCGCTGTATCGCGGTGTGTTTTCCGACGACCAGTAGCCTAGGAACGTAATAAAACGGTAATTTTCTTAAAATTGCAGAAGATATTTTAGTCGAACTTTCTATATTTGATTCAAGACATATTACTTAACTATTGTAGGCCTAAATTTTTTATATTGAAAAGATCGGAACGGAATTCGTTTTCTAGACGTCTTTTGAGCTTCACCCCATGGCCTATATTTAGGTATGGAACTGGATCAAGCATTGTCTGGGGAGACCACTGCCAATAAAATAATCAGAAAGGCAAATGCTAGACTTAAATTTTTGCCGTAAATTACTCTGCTCTGCCTCGATACAATGCCACTTTGATTATGCCTCTTCAGCATGGTATTCCGGACTAAGTAAACAAACAAAAACAAACTTCAAGTTGCCCAAAACAAAATTCTACGATTCATCAAGAACCTACCTCCTAGATCCCATATCGGTAGAGATCAATTGTCCAGCATTGGGTATCTCAATATTGAAAACCGAGTAAAGTTTCTTCGCCTCTCCCATGTACACAAAATAGCCAATTGATACAATGCCCCTTACCTATCAGAACATTTTATGAGAGTAAATCAATTCCATCAGCATCGAACTAGAGGCTGTATGCACAAATTTGTTGTTCTGTCTGTTAAGGGTATTGCATCATCTTCCTTTATCTTTAATGGTATCAAAGATTGGAACAGTCTCCCGATCTCAATACAGAGCATAAGTAATAAAAAAACTTTAAAAGTGCAATAAAAACTCATTTGGGAAATCAGATGCGCGGGTAATGTAGCAATTTTTGGGGTGAAACTTTTCAATAATTTCAAAACAACATTTTAAATTTAAATTATCTTTCTTAATATAATATAATTTTTAATAAAAATAATAATAATTCAAAAGTGCAATAATAATTATATTAAGTAATAATAATGGATTCAACGTTTTTAACTTTAAATTTTCATCATTCTTAACATATTTTAATAATAATAATGATAATAATAATAATAACAATAATAATAATAATAATAATAATAATAATAATAATTCAAAAGTGCAAAAGGAAATCATTTGGGTAAACACTTAATTAAGCTATGAGGTGCAATGTTTCAAATAAGAGTGCATCAGCTCTTTTTTATATAGCCTTTTTAATGTCTATTATATTTTGGGGGTTTTTTTTGTCAAATTTGGCTTTTTATTGTTAACTGTTTTATGTTTCTTGCGTGGTAAAAATGTTTACAATTTTTTAAGGGCCCCAATGGAAATAAGTTTTATATATTGTAAAACATTCTTGGGTTACCCTAGGAATTAATGTCTTATCTTGATCTTTATCTTTCATCTGTTCTTTGTATTTGTTTTATTTTCAAGTAATTTTGATTTTAATTCCTGAATAAAATGAAATGAAATTACGTCAAAAAGTCCTACTCGGGTTGCCAAACATTCCGGGAGGGACGTGCGAAGCACATTTAGCGAAGGACAACCCGGGTGCATTCCGAAGTAGCCAGTGTAAACAGCACCGAATTTGATTCCGGAATTAGGCCTAATCTGGCGCCTACCGCAGCTGTGGTCAGGTAGGCCTAAACTTTGCCTACAACGAGCTAGGCATAAACACTTGTCAAATTAAATCCTTTACGCTCCGGTATAGACTTGGAATATCAAAACTGCTAATTTAATTCGCATAATATAAAAACAATCTGGAGGTACATTGCTGCAATAATTGACAATAATTGTGGCTTTGTGACGACGAGGAACTCAAGCGAAATGATGATCACCATCGCAACAAAAACTGAGGGCGGTATTTGAACCCGAGTTCATTGCCAGTGTAAAATGGGAGCAACTCGGGATCAACCCGGACTTTTTCATTCGATGTAAATGGGAAATGCACTCGGGATTACTCCGGAAGTAACCTGGGTCGATTCTGCCTTTGGCAGTGTAAAAAGGGTATTAGAAAATGAACAATTTTTTTGTTATTCCTGACCGACCAACCAACCTGGATTTTCAATTGTCGAAGAGTCACAAAAATTTTTGGGCAAATTGGAGACAATTTTAAGTAGGAAATCAGGAAATTATCTAAAGCAATACACACGAGAGAACAACTACATAAACTGGAATCTCAGTAGGACTGTCAGTATTAGTATGTAACTTTTTGATGCAAGATGAACTGTCATGTGATGTGTTATTGGTTTCTCATTTACATAATAAAACTACATATGAATTTGTACGCGCTCTTTAGTAGCGCGCTGGCATAAAATGATAAAACTGCTCAAAAAAAACCCCTGAAAACACCCTTTTTTACAGCCTTTTCTACTATCTTTGGAACTGCTCATCAGATCAATTTCCTCCTTTTTTTAAAATAAAAGATCTATCTTTTATCTTTCTGAGATGAAATGAACCGAGATAGATCTATGTTTTATGCTGTCGCTTTTCGATTAAAAGTAGGCAACTACATTGGATTTCCAGCGTAGAAAGCAGATTTTTTACCTTTCGGGGCTCATGTTACCGAATTCTAATCAGAATAACTCGCAAAGTATTTGACCAATTGGTTTCTTTCTCTCTGTAAATTGATCTTTATTCTTTCTACCATACTTGTTGTAAAAATGGTTGTGATTAGTCAATATTTAGCTCCGTCACTTTTGGAAACCAATAGAATCAAGCCTTCCAAACACCATTGACTGTATTGTATACAGGCGCTTGTTTCAGCGTAATCATTTTTCTCCGGCAACTGATACGAAGACTGGAGTGTGCCTGGGGTTTGTTTGATAAGTTAGAGCCTTTCTATTGCTCTTTTTGCTTCATGAAATATATGAATGGAAAGCTTATGATTAGTAGATTCTCATCATGTAAGTATAATTATGTTTGCAGTTATAATTTTGCTTCCCTCAAAATTCACATGTTACAGTGAAATTAATGCAAGCGTTCGCCGGTTCACTACGTAGCCTACATCATGCGCTGAACTCACACAGGAAACATTGAATGATACGCTAGAAAGCAAGAATTAATCTGTTCTGTTAGGTGCTGTTTTTGGCTCTTACAAATTCATATGCCCTTCCTACATTGAGTATTACATCCAGTCTTCACTTAATAATGCAATAACTTTCAAGTTTTGTCTGATCCAGGTGCTAATTTTAGAGGGTTTCTAACAATGTTATTAACAATTGTCAATGGAAATTATTTAAAGCAATAAACACAAGAGAACAACTACATAAACTGAAACTTCAGTAGGACTCTAAGTATTACACAGTAATGTAAACTGTCATGTGATTTTCTCATTTACATAATAAAACTGTCCTTACTTCCTGCATTCAGCATTAAATAGTCTTCACTTAATAATGCAATAACTTTCAGTAAAGTTTTGTCTGATCCTGGCACTAATTTTAGAGGGTTTCTAACAATGCCATTAACAATTGTTAATGTCTTTCTGATCATTATCACAACTATAACTATGATAGGAAATACTTCAGGCATTACTGTTAGGCCAATAAATTTGACAATTCTTGAAGGAAAAGATGCAGAATTCTTATGCACTGTGGATAACAAAAATATTGACCAGGTTGAGTGGCTCAAAAATAATCAAATCATATCTGAACAAGAAGGAGGAGACCAAGCTCAATTTAATTTGAATCTTGTCAATGTGAACCAATCTGACGGTGGCAAGTACCAGTGCCGAGTTTCTTCTCAAGAATCTAATGTTGCTTACTTCAATGTTGTTCCAAAGCAGTCTTGTTATCCAGACAAAACCAGTTACTTTGTGGGTGAACAAATGACTGCTGTTTGCGTGGTTAAAAATGTGAATTGGAATCCAAAATTGGAGTGGAATAAGTGTTCGACATGTAAACAACTAAAAAACGCTACTCATACAAATATTACAAATTTGCTTACAATTGAAGAGAAACACAGCTCAGATGTGTTTAAATGTACGATAACAGCTGAACGTGAATCTGTAGACGATGATTGTATTCTGCAGTCAATTAAAGTCACAATTAATGTGACAATCCTTGACTTTGACAATCTTCAAGTTGGAAAGTCTGCAGTTTTCAAATGTAAAACTGGACATGACTGTCCACAATGTGAATATAACTGGAAAATCAGCACTAACAATCTACTAGTCAACATCTCAGTGCCTGACCTCAACTTGACCATCACTGATGAAATGATTTACAGTATACTAATATGTCATGTGACATCTTCTAACCAAGTAGAAGGATCTGCATCATTAATAATTGGTGCCAATGATGATGAGGAACACAATGAAAATGTGATATCTTCTAACCAAGTACATGGATCTGCATCATTCATAATTGATATCAATGATGATGAGGAATATGATAATAAAAGGGGAATTATAAATGGCAATGAACATAATGGAATTAGCATACTTGTAATAGTAAGAACAGTAAGCTCTCTATTATTAATAGTGGTTATAATTGGTGTGATTCTCTGTTACAAAGGCATAGAGAACTTTCTTGTATCGTTCAACAAAGTTGTGGAATGAACTTCCACACAAAACAACAACAAATTTCATGAACATGTCTATTATATTTTTTAAACACTCTTTTAATTCTTAATCACTTTTATTATGATATCTATTTATATATATGTTTGTTTTTTAATTACTTCTCTTTTAACTTTTGTATTTTATGAAACTGTACCACTTTGAAAAACAGTACACAAGTACTGAAAGTGCATGCAGTAGAAAGACAGAATAAATAATAATAATAATAATAATATGCAAAGTCTGCTTCACACATACCCAGGAACACTCAGTCACTGCTAAAGTTAACCAATGTATTCAACAAAACCACAAAGTTCGATACCAACACAAAGTACCATTGGCTCAAGATGAACACTTTGCACCAGATATTTATTATTTAATGGATAAGCAGAATACATCAGAAATAGGTCAAGGAGAAACATTCTACAACCAAATCCAGGAAGGCAAAACTGAGGGAGGTAAGGAAGATAACGATCAGGATAAACAAGAGTATCAAAATATTCTTACAAACAGTGAATACTCATATGCATATGGACATGTAAATCTACACAAAACTGTAGATGAAAAAATGTGTAATAATGATGCCATCTATGCTAACTCAATAGTTAAACTGCTAAAATAATACACATTACCAATCATATCTGCCACTGCAAGCAAGATATTCAAGAAACTACTGAAAATTACCCAAAATGCACTGCTGCATAGCAAGATATATCTACAGAAATTCTTACTGATAACATTTACTTAGTTATTCCAAAGCGAACATTAGGCGGCCATTAAAAGAAAAGCTGTGAATGGAAAGGAAGGGTGCATACCACCCCAATGTTGAGATTGTGTATGCTATCACCATGTAAATTGTCAACAGTCTAGAGGACTAGCTATCACCATATATACGGCAAGCATGCAGTTCACTAACTTGCACTGCTAACGTTGTGGCCTTCCTCAAGAGTAAAGACTTCTTCAGGTGGAAATAATATATAAATAGCTTATCAAGTAAATTCTTATGCAAGATTACATTCTTTCTGTACAGATGATCAAATGTGAACACAAGCAAAGTAAAGTTTCTTTGGTTGTAAATATGCAAATAATAATATTCTTAATGTGGTTCTCTGATGACTTCATCATTTTATACACAAATGCTATATGCCTATTCAGCATTTATTAAATCACCAATAAACTTGTTTGCATTAGTTATTACTGTTAAGATTGCATATTTCTTTTTGAATAGGTGACATTAAACTAATTCAAAAGTGAAATCTGGCAAAAGTAAATGCATAAATTATATTCTTAATGTGGTTCTCTGATGATTTATATTATACAGAAATGCTGTGGGCCTTTTCAGCATTTAGTAAATCCCCATTAATTTTTCTGTATTAGTTATACTGTTTTGATGAATTATCAATTTTGTAAATAATATTTACTTACTTTTTTATCTAATACAAAATCATACAAAAATATTATATTAATCAAATATGAATACATACTCATCTAATTAACTATATACTTTTTAGGTCAAAATTTTAATCTTGTATAGCTGTTTATTGTCGTCCTAAAATTGTAATTTATAAATCTGTAGTTATAGTTAAATACAACCTAGTATTTTTATTTATTTATTTATTACAAATTTGACAATAGAGTCAAGAGGGAACCATGGGCCAAGGGCCCAACACAAAGTGGGAACCTCTTTACATAAAATAGTAACAAAGTACTGTCAATATGTAAGATTAGATTGTGTTTACACACCTGTTCTTTAATGCATTGCGTAATATATATTTACAATTTTAAACATGTTTATCTCACCTGGTACACAACCTTGCTTTAAGAAAAGGAAGGTTTTGTTATTCATTATCATATAATCATTATTATATATTCATGAACGAATGAAGAGAGAAAAATATGTTTGAGGGAAGACTCATTAAACTTAATATTCTTCCAGTAAACATATTTTCAAGCAAAGTCTTCGTAAGTAACTTCCGATTTCATTTATTATCATCCCCGAATGACAATGAATAAGTTTCACTGGTAGTTAAGATGCTGTGTTTTTTCATTTTTTTTTTCAATAATGTTGTTTCTTCTTATTATGTATGACCTTGCATGGCCTTGAGGAAAAACACCTATGGGTGATTCATTGTGTCCGTGTTAAAATAAAGTATATTATTATTATTATCATTATAACTAGGCCCACCTACCTCGTTCTAAGCCTAAAAAAGCCAGGACCCATTGCCTAGGAGTCTGTCAAATACATGTGTGACGCTTAATAAGAACACACTTCACGATTGAGTAGCATTCTTCAGGTTCTTTATTTCCGTGGAACAAGTATCCAAAACAAAAGGCAAAGCAAAACAAAACTAAACCTAAAACCCTAAAACAATGATTAAGTTTGTATTAATAACACAGGAGCAGGTAGCTTCACATGTGAAATAACAAATTATTTATCATCTATCAATTAATAAAAATGCAAAAAATAAAGTATATTATTATTATTATAACTAGGCCCCACCTACCTTGCTCTAAGCCTAAAAAAAGCCAGGACCCATAGCCTAGAAGTCTGTTAAATACTGTACATGTCTGAGCATGTGCATGGATATGTATGGGCAGTTTTGAAGCACAGTCAATAATCATTGTTGCACCATAGAAGAAATAGTTTAGACTAATTCCTCCATGCTTGCACACGGGCTAACAATCATATTTTTAATGAAAGTGATATTTCCCACGCTAAAGATAACACTAAAACGAACACCAAAACAACATAAGGTATTATACTACACTATTAAAAGAATACATATACAACCATTCATTCACCAACAATATTGATTTATTCAAGGAGGTTTATTTGGTATAATAACAATCAAACCAAAATCCAAAATAGTGTGATAAGACTTGCTCTCTGAATAAGGCATGTGGATAAGAGTGGACCCCAATGTCAAAATTTCCGAACTGGTCGTCAGTCTAAAAGTAGAATACTAATGTCAATTAGAATTGAGGTTCTAATACATCTTAAAGCCTCATTTCTCAATACGCCCTCTCTGAGTGTTAGGTTGTGTTTACAAACTTTCAAGAAACCGGGTAAGTCAAAAATGACATAATGCTCAAAGGGTGGGTCATTAGATGGCTCGTTTACGAACCACAGTTTTCCCGATACCGGCCGGAAGCTTTTCATGTAAACAAACACTAAAAAACAGGCTATTCTGCCATTGCAATCTATTCTGAATTTGTATACAGTACTTGGCGATTTTCCATGTTTTTTACCTTAATATTTAATATATAAGCCTATCACTTTTATATTTATATTGTATATTAACATAATTTGGTGGTATAGTGATATCTCCTGAGGAGTTTGCGTTGTTTGTAGTAGGAATATATTTCCTAGGCCAAATCCTGAACGCAACAAGGCAAAGGAAACGCTGCAGTCCTACTTATCAGACATTTGTGGGGGTATATCGTTGGAAAAAAAGTAATATTTCAGCTTAAAATGCATACACTATAAAGAGAGGACTGCTCAAACAACGCCACTGGACGAAGGCATGGATGAAAAGAAATTGCAAATGCAAGTGCTTAATTTCAATAAAATTTTCATAAAAGTAAGGTCAGTTGACACCCTGCTGTGCGCACTTGTGCCCGAGGTAGCAACAAACCTCCAAACTTAATCTTAAAAAGTTATAACTCATCTTTAATAACAGTAAAACAGCAAAGAGCATGACAACTACAAGGCCCCTACAAAATACTACAATCTTGCCTATGAAATTTACATCTGCAGATCAATAACAGTAAGAATTGCCCCCAATCTGTGCTATGGGCAATACAACAATTTTGTTTTGGCCTAATCTTCAAATGTGTGCTTGTGCCATGCAGGTGTAGAGAGCAATTTTTATGCTTATCACCTGGCAGGTGAAGTAGGTGCTCAAGAAATTATGGTTATGGTTTTATATTTATATAGCGCCTTCCACAATCGAAACCGTCTCAAGGCGCTCGAAAAATATATGTGAATAATGTATGGAAATAAAATTGACCGGAAATAACCTAAACTAACCAAACAGAATAACCGACAAAACAGATAAAAAATAGAATCACACATCATCACACCGTTTCACTGACCGACCAAGGCCGGTCAGCTATTAAATTACAGTAAGTTGGTTTACCTGCTCAAAATGACCTTTAGTACAGTACTAACTTTATATTATAAACAATAAACACATAATTCACATTAATTTTTCTTGCATGATATAAACTACTCATATTGATATATTTATATGACTTTCAGTTGTCAATTGCGTAGTTTACATAAACTTAGGTGGTGAAAAATACTTTCAGGCACAAAAGATTTTTGTCACGCAAATGCTTTAAATCTTCTGTTCACCAACTACATACTATGAAAGCTATACTTTACAAACAAAACTTAGTTGACGTTTATATTGCTGTATGTACATATTATATTTGTCTAATTAGTAAATCAATATAGGGCACAACTTCATATCCAGTTGAACTTGGGGTAAAAAAAATCATAATGGACATTATGATGTCTACAAAGTCATGTTTGCCTATTTACAAATGTCAGTGTAACACACTAACATACTCTGGCCATTGCAAAGGTTTCTATTGTTAATAGGAACCAAAAATGAGTAAAGACAATAAGTAAGACAAAAACAGAGAAAAAAACGTTCTATTTTAGTCCTGGTATTAGCAATCACGTAAGAATTAGAATGAATCAACATACATGGTCCTGTGTAAGTGATTCTAAACAGAAGGAATTTCTAAATTGATAGGAAAGTTTATATATATCATTTCACTCATTTTGTTGCCAAGAATAATCTTTCACTAAAACTATACTACCCTCTACATAAATGATATTGAAATCCTTCGCAGGTTAGTTCCCAACAGTTTGCTGGTACCCATTGATACAGCTAGGTGGACTGAAGCAATGTAGCTAAAGTGCCTTGCCCAAGACACAAGCGAATCTGCACAGCGGGGACTCGAAACCCCGACCTTACGATTGAAAGCCCGAACCTCAGCCGATGCCCCAAACTGCCGCTACTACTAAACTATACTACTAAAACTATACTACTCTCTATATTAATGATAATGACATCAGCTACAATAGTCTGTTGTATGTACAACTAAATGGAACTTTTTCAATACAGTACATATATTATTTTATATTAGATATCAAATTATTCTTCAACGGTTGTAAATTAAATTCACTACACAGCTTGATCCTCTAAAAGCTCAAGTAAAAAAAAAAATAAAATACTGCCCTCTTTAACCTTGCTACAGTGTGCTTTCCCTGCATTAGCAGAAATAAATCCATTGTGTTTGTACTGATATTTTTTTTTTCTTGTTGTATCCAGTTTTCCTATTTTTGCACAGGGTTTTTTTTTCTGTCCGGCACTTTGATCACTTTCTATGCTTGGATCATCTTCAAAATGTGCACATTAATATATGACGTCTTTCTAAATATTTTGATTATTAATAAACGGACAATTCTTTATATTAACACAATTTGCATTTTCTAAAATGTTTCAAAATAAATGCAATTATGTTAAACACAAAATTACTGTGAAATGCTAACTTATCTCTTTTTTGCTGCTTTTCCTGTCATGATAAAAAGTGCAATTATATTTCTGTGTTTGCAAGGACCCCAATGGAATTAAGTTTTACTGTTTTGGGCTTTTCTTTGTCATTTTTGTGCATTTTTATCTTGTCTGTTTTTTGTATTTCATGTTTGTATGTATTCTATGACTGATAACAAATAAATTCAATCATCAATTTATAGAATTCTATTTTTAAAAATCTACAAAAGGAAAGTTATTAAGTTGCATACAATCTTCAACACCCAATTGAACAGGAGCAGATTGTAAATTATGTAAAAACAAATTTTAGTTTCATATAAGTTTTATATAAAATATCTTCTGCTCCTAAATTCATAACGATTGATAAGAAGTCACAAATGAATTAAAATTTGCTAAAGCACTCAAGGAATACTTTATTGAAATAGGTTCTTAACTTGCTAAAACCACACCAGAAAATACTATCACTATGTATGTTTATGTTTACTATTTTGTAGTTGTACTGCATTTACATATTTTCAGAGTGAAACTGAATATAAATTCTAACCAATCAAATCAAGCTGCTTGATCTTTAAAACAGACAAAACACTTTGTAATGCTGGTAATCAATTGATTGCAGTCTGTGGTTAAAACATGGTTTTGAATCCAAGTGGTGAGTTAAATATTAAGAGCAGCTGTCTGTAAAAATCAAAGAAATTTCAAAAATAGTGGTAGACTCAAAAAAATGGATTTCTTTCAATTTTTGCACATGGCTATACCTTTGTAAGAGAAATCAAATATGAAGTTTTATTCACTTTGTGCATATATTTCCATGGCAATGGGTAAATTTGTATTTTTGGCAATTTTGTCATTTTTGGCTGTTTTTAAATGTTAATATTAGTAATAATTTGATACAATATTTCTGATATCCTTATGGTTTATTCATCAAAAATAATCTGTTGCATATTTTTTAATTTTTTTTGGATTTCGTAGTTGGGAGATATTATGTTTTTGAAGTTCATGTCATTGAAGATGGTTTTAAAATGAAACAACGCTTTAGAATCAGATAGACAGTAAAAGGTTGTTCCTACCTTCTCAAATGTTGCAAAATATGAAGAGCTGCCAGTGGGATGGTATAAGCCTTCTTAATAATTTTTGAATTAACAACTACAGGCTGGGGCAGATCCAGAAATGTCCAAAAGAGGGGGTGGAGGGAGAGGGAGGGGTGGGCGCAAGTTGGGCTGATCGAGACAACACTGTCCTAGGGGGTCCGGGGGCATGCCTCCGTTAAATTGTTGTCTGAGCTATAATTTTTTTTTCTTTATTTTTTTCTTTCTTTTACCTCCCAAAGGGAGGGGGAGGCGTGCACCCTCCCCCTAAATCCGCCCCTGACAGTAGTTTGAGTATGGAGGGCATATGACATTTGACCTATTTCAGAAAGTGGAAAACAAATTTCAAAGATACCATAGTGCCTTTTGGTGTGCATGATCACTGCGAAGGTGTCTGATGAACCTGTTTGCCAACATCTGCCAGTCGGTGCACAAGGCCAACTTAGAAATGAAAGATACGTTTAATAATCATTTGTTTTTCTGTCCCGAAGATGGATTTATAAAGTCCTACATAAGCTTCTGTACACTAGAAAATCAGATAGATACAGAAACACTTGAATACAGACCTGAGAATCATACACTGTTGGACAAAGCAGAATTACGTTATGCTAATAGGCTTTCAACTGACACTTGCATATTCCCATGGTAGCATTTTTATCTTCTAATGTCTAATTTTTCAACTGAATTTTCATTTGCTCCAAAAGCCATCAGTCGACTATTATCTACCATACAAGAAACATTACATTTATATTCATCAATATATATTTGCAATGGCCAAAAAATCAATAAAAAAATAGATCAATGTAGCAGAGTAGTACAAATGGAGGAATTTTTGGCTGAAGATGGATAGACATTTAGAGAATATGGAAGAAGATTTGAAACGTTCAGTTCTACAAGGAGGCGGTAAGAAGGACGATTGTTGTATTCCTAAGCGAGATAAATATTTAAGAATGTGATCATAAGACTGAACAAAAAGTGCATGGAGTGAAATGTATTTAAATCTTGTGTTGTACCATGTATTACCATATTGGGCAAAAAGGTGTGGATATGAAGAATATGAAGAGTAATCTAATAGAAGTTTACTGAAAAGATATTCAACACTTATTAAATACGCACCTTCACATTCAAAGAAAACAAGAAAAGACACAAGATTTTCAGAAACAATAAAAAGAATATATTCAAAAGAAATTCCAAATAGTCAGTGTCAGAGGTTGAGAAAAACATGAGAATAGCTAAGGAACGACAGTGAGTTATCTACATACCTGCCAACCCTACCGATTTAGGCGGTAGGCTACCGATTTTCTCACTTTTCTACCGCCTACCGAATTACCAGGCTGTTCCTACCGATTTTTAAAAATTGAAAATCAACATTATTTTATGCTAAGTTCTCAATAAAAATAATCTTGTTCGCCGTCAGAATGATGCGCTACCCTTAATTTAAGCCTCCGGCCACACTATACACACTCATAATATAATATTTGGCGCCTTGTGCAGTAACCTATGGTAACTCGAGGCGTGCGT
>NW_022733259.1:1617094-1621887 GCF_011630105.1 Anneissia japonica | reverse complement strand
AAGTCATCGAGGAAAGGTCAGTTTCATGCTTTTTGTGTGAGTTGCAGGACAGACTTTGAAACTTTTTAGTTTGTTGAATTTTTTTAATGTATGAGTTTGACCAACTGAACATTTCCATCCTTTCCATTTTTTGTACCTCTAAAATCAATTATCTAAACCCTTAAATTTACTGAACTGTTATAGCTGCGCCCCCTGGACCCCCCATTGTTGGGAGTGGGAGGGGGGGACACCCCCTCCCAAACTCAGCACCGCCTCGGGCTTCGCACTCGGATGGCGCTACACGCCATTTTCTCAATAACTTCCTACCTCTTTTCTTCTTTTAAATGTTGGCAGGTATGTATCTATCTGCTTGCTATTCTATGCCTATTACTTTTATTTATATTGAATATGAACAAAATGTTTATGAGAAATAGAAATTAAAGCAATACATAAAATTATTTTAATATACTGTGTCCAAGCATTTCTATTCTTCAGAATCAGTAGTACTACAGTTGGTATGTATGCTTTATCTTTACTACACTACTCAAATAACCAGATTCAAAGTTGCTCTTTTATACTTTCCAAGAGCATGCTGTACGTAAACATTGTCTAGGCATATGGATATTATAATTACAATAGTCCATTAATTTTCACCGTCTAGACTACACTGTCTGGACCAACTACCAAGGGATTTTGGTTTATTATACACCATAGCTTTTATATGCTTTTATCCACAAGCAGCGAACACTGCTTGTAGGGTCAAACATGCATATAGATTACGTACATCAGTTCACCTGAATGACGTTAAATAACGGCCTCTACAATTTCTGTTTTAAGCTTATGGGGAAAAAAAATAATGCAGCCAGGCTAGGCCACCCAGCCTTTCAGTTAATTTTCCACCCAGTCTAAAGCTGATTTCATAGCCCTCCACCAACCTTTATTAATCCCCTTGACCATCTTTAAAATCTCTTATTATTAGAGACCAACGTTGTTATCGACCTACCCTTAAAATGTCTACCACCCACCCTTAGTTTTCTAGAGCTACTGTACATCTCTGTGCTATTCATACTATTGATGACCAAACATACCAGTCCATTACACATTATAACTTTTCTATGTTACTGAAATACTTTAATTTTTGTTTTTGCTGAAAAACATTTGAAAATATGAACCCAAAGTCCAAAAATTTAGGTTCAGGTATTTTTCAAAGGAGAACCCAAAAAATAATTTGATATTTTAATCATGAACCTAGTGGTTACCACTTTACAAGCAAACAAATCCACAGAATCAGGCTAGGTTTATAGTGAATAAAACAAACAAAACAAAGATTTCTAACCAACTGCCATGGATTTCAATTAGAAACAATTTTTAGTAGAAATGCTAACCAGGAACATAGATAAAACAATAAACACAATAGAACAACTACAGAGGATTTCACTCTCAGTATTGAATTGAATAAAATTGTCATGTGATATCAAATAAACTTCTGATTCGCTGCCATGCATCTTAACGCCTCCTTTACCAGCAAACCCTCAGCATGTGTTAGAATACACTAAATGTCAAGTGACTGCCAACTGTAATGTTTTAAACACCTACAGCAATAAATTGAATCTTAATATTAATGCAACCGCTTTCCAGTAAAGGTTGGATTATTTTTATGTCTCAACCTTGTCCAAATTTGAGAGACTTCCTAACAATGTCATTCTTTCTGATCATCGTCACAACCATAACTATAATAGGAAATGCTTCAGGCATTACTATTAAGCCAATAAATTTGACCGTTCTTGAAGGGAATGATGCACAATTCAAATGTATTTTGGACAAAACAAATATTGACCTGGTTGAGTGGCTCAAAAATGATAAACAAGTACCTGACCCAAAGGAACACAGAGAGGATGCGGAATTTAGATTAAATCTTGTCAATGTGAACCAATCTGATGGTGGCAAGTACCAATGCCGAGCTGCTTCTCAAGAATCCAGTGTTGCTTACCTGCATGTTCTTCCACAACAATTTTGTTATTATGACAAAACTACTGGTATTTACAACATAGGTGAACAAGTGAACGCTATCTGTGTGGTTAAAAATGTGAATTTGAATCCAAAATTGGTGTGGTCTATGTGTCAAACTGAAAAATGTAAAGAACTGAAAAATGCTACTTATTCTTATATTACAATCTTGGTTACAATTACAGAGGAACATAACGAAAAAATATTGCGATGTACAATGACAGCTGATCATCTTACTAATGATCCTGATTGTTATCTGGAAACAATTAAAGTCAGAATTGATGTGACAATCTTTACATCTGATAATCTTCAAGTTGGACAGTCTGCAGCTTTCCAGTGTAAGACTGGACATGACTGTCCACAATGTGAATACAACTGGACAATCAACAATACCAATCTACTGGTCAACATCTCACATCCTGACCTAAACTTGACCATCACTGATGAAATGATTGACAGAGTACTGATATGCCATGTGACATCTTCTAACAAAGTAGAAGGATCTGCATCATTAATAATTGGTGCCAATGATGATGAGGAACACAATGAAAATAATCGAAATGAAAATAATGGAAATGAAAATAATGGAATTAGCACACTTGTAATAGTAACAACAGTAACTTTTCTTAGTTTACTAATGGTGGTAATAACTAGTGTCATCCTCTCTTACAAAGGCACATGCAATGTCTGTTTCAAATGTACACACACACATTTCTACGCCAATACGTTCTACGAAGATGGAACAAGTATTCTAAAAAATAATGTCTCTTCATTTAACATCAAAGATTCTGCTACAAGAGGTTTTGGTTTTAAAACACATGATATCAAGCACTCAGTCCCTACTCAAGTTAACCAATGCATTCAACAAAACCCTAAAGTTGTACTCCAACACAAAGTACCATTGGCTCAAGACGAACATTTTGCACCAGATATTTATTACCTTATGGATATTGAGCAGAATACATCAGAAATAGATCAAGGAGAAACATTCTACAACCAAATCCAGGAAGACAAAACTGAGGGTGGTAAAGAAGATAAAGATCAGGATAAACATGATTATCAAAATATTCTTACAAACAGTGAATACTCATATGCATATGGACATGTAAATCTACACAAAACTGTAGATGAAAAAATGTCTAATAATGATGCCATCTACTCTAACTCAATAGTTAAACTGCCAAAGTAATAACAAATCTACCAATCATGTCTGCAAGATATTCAAAAACTACTGGAAAGACCCACAACGCACTGTTGCATATCAAGCTATCTTGACAAAAATATTACTGATATCGTTATCCTGAAAGAAAGCCACTTATAAACTGTGAATGGAAAGGAAGGGTGCACCACCCCAATGTTTAGATGGTATAGCTATCACAATCATGGGCTTACTAGCTATTACCTGGCATATGGCAGACATTCGGCTAACTACCTAGCAATAACAACTCTCAGGCTACCTTTCTGAATTAGGTATGTGGATAAGGGGGGGGCAGTGGGTCGCGATTCATGGCTGAATTTCTGAAGTGTTTTGTCAGTCCAGACCTCTGCAAAGGCCAAGGTTCCTATGCGGGCACTCATGAAATATTGAACTACTATAATTGTGATGAGGCCATATTAATTAAATTGTTTGTCTCAAGCGGAATGCGGAACGCGGTTTTTTTTTTCATAATTTTTTTTTATTTTGGATTTTTTCAAAGTACTGTATGCAGAATAAATACAAATATTTACTGATGATGTGACCATAGGTTGATTGCATAACACATGTATAATGCTACACCGAATGAAAAACAAAGATAAACTGAATTAGAATGTTGTCTTTTTTATTTTCTATGTATGAAACCTTGAAAAACTTTGTACTATAGATACAACCACCACATGCATTAAAATCACAAAACATGCTTGATAATCAATGCCGAGCCAGCTAGTGGGACTGGTGGGGCATCTGAAACGCCATCCGGGAGTCGAAAATCGCGCTGTCTGCAAAAAAAGTTTCAAGGTATTTCCGGAAGTGTTACTTCGTCATCATAAAGTAGACCAATGCAAAAAGTCAAACATCGATCACATGATGCCATGTTGCGATTTTGTTGATAATTTATGCAGAGCTAGCTGTTTATGGCGTTGCTAACAAACTGGTTTGGCCAAGTCGTCCTAGCGTGACAAACCTAGGCGAATCATCTCAGGGCGAAATTACTATGCTTTTTGTTTGGAAGTAAAAACAATAACTTTTGGCTTTGTGAATTAAGTTTCACCAGAACACCAACAATGACAACTAGAGTACCAATGTAGTAGTAGTTATACTTCATTTTGGCCTATTCACGAACTACAAATCAACAAATATAATGCTGTTTTTATTATGGTCGTCACATACCTTAATGAAAATTAACATAAATTACACAGTACGTTACATAATAAATACAAGTTAAATGCAGAAATAAGTGATACAGATACAAAACATAATTATTATACAGTACGCAAATGTCGACAATTTAGTAAAATAAAAGTAATCTATAGCAACAATGGCAAAATAAATTATGGAAATGAAGAAAATCAACTCCACAAAGTAAACTGTAAATTACGAATAAGAAATTTAAAATGTTAATAAAACAAAGCAAGAAAACATTAAATTAGTGATTTATACAATGTTTATACTATTATACTTTTTTTAAATTAATTAATTATTAATACAAACTTAGTTCTTGAAAATACTTTAATTGATAGAAGACTGTACATCAGGGCTTAATCTATTCCATTCGACAGCATGCATTCAGTTTGCCTTCATTCCCATTCGAAGGACGGGTACACAGCTA
>NW_022733259.1:1611401-1616993 GCF_011630105.1 Anneissia japonica | reverse complement strand
ATCACATTGTCTTTATTGCGTACTTTTACCAAGTTTTTTCAACTTTTAAGTGATTTGAATTATTTTACAAATCTTAACTTTTTATTAAGTAACAATTTTTAATACTAAAATAATTATTTTAAAGTGCATCATTTTGGAATTGTTATTACTTTTTAACTCATATTGGATTTGTATTTTAGTTAGTTTTAGGGCTAACTTATCTCTTTTTTGCTGCTTTTCCTGTCATGATAAAAAGTGCAATTATATTTCTGTGTTTGCAAGGACAACACTGGAAATAAGTTTTACTTTTTTGGGCTTTTCCTTGTCATTTTTGTGCATTTTTATCTTGTCTGTTTTTTGTATTTCATGATTGTATATATTTTATGACTATGATTACAAATAAATTCAATCAATCAATCAGTTTATAGAATTATATTTTAAAAAATCTACAAAAGGAAAGTTATTAAGTTGCATCTTTAGCAATCCTCCACTCACTACAATCTTCAACACCCAATTGAACAGGAGCAGATTGTAAATTATGTAAAAACAAATTTTAGTTTCATATAAGTTTTATATAAAATATCTTCTGCTCCTAAATTCATAACGATTGATAAGAAGTCACAAATGAATTAAAATTTGCTAAAGCACTCAAGGAATACTTTATTGAAATAGGTTCTTAACTTGCTAAAACCACACCAGAAAATACTATCACTATGTATGTTTATGTTTACTATTTTGTAGTTGTACTGCATTTACATATTTTCAGAGTGAAACTGAATATAAATTCAAACCAATCAAATCAAGCTGCAAGATCTTTTAAAACAGACAAAACACTTTGTAATGCTGGTAATCAATTGACTGCAGTCTGTGGTTAAAACATGGTTTTGAATCCAAGTGGTGAGTTAAATATTAAACACATAAAGAACTACCAGGGATGTAGTTATGGTGGGAAGAGGTAGCCAGGGTGCATTATTTTTTATTATTATTTTTTTCCCATACAGTTTAGAAGAAATTATAGAGGGTGCTATTTTAGGTCAGTTAGGTTAACTAATTCATGAATATGCATGCATGACCTACTCCTCCTAAAAGCAATGTTCAGTGGGGTATAAGATTTGATAGTGAAGACAGTGTAAAAATTAATGGACTATTTTGTAATAATAGTACAGAATGGTCTGAAAATATTAAAAAGCACAGTAATATTGAATCCTGGCTATTTGAGTACAGTACACCATATAGGCCTAGATATGTTAGTTTTTCAATTGTAGACAGCCATAAAGTATGTCATATAGAATACCTTCGGTTTTTGGTAAAATTAATGTTCATAATATCTGCTTGCTATTCTATGCCTATTACTTTTATTTATATTGAATATGAACAAAATGTTTATGAGAAATAGAAATTAAAGCAATACATAAAATTATTTTAATATACTGTGTCCAAGCATTTCTAAACATTTATATTCTTCAGAATCAGTAGACCATGTTGTACGCAAACATTGCCTAGGCATGTGGATATTATAATTACAATAGTCCATTAATTTTCACCGTCTAGACTACACTGTCTGGACCAACTACCAAGGGATTTTGGTTTATTATACACCATAGCTTTTATATGCTTTTTATCCACAAGCAGCGAACACTGCTTTCGCAAAGGGGAAGTCAAACATGCATATAAATTACGTACATCAGTTCACGTGAATGACGTTAAATAGCGGCCTCTACAATTTCTGTTTTAAGCTTATGGGGAAAAAAAATAATGCGGCCAGGCTAGGCCACCCAGCCTTTCAGTTAATTTTCCACCCAGTCTAAAGCTGATTTCATAGCCCTCCACCCACCTTTAATAATCCCCTTGACCATCTTTAAAATCTCTTATTATTAGAGACCAACGTTGTTATCGACCTACCCTTAAAATGTCTACCACCCGCCCTTAGTTTTCTAGAACTACAACTCTGTGCTATTCATACTATTGATGACCAAACATACCAGTCCATTACACATTATAACTTTTCTATATGTTACTGAAATACTTTAATTTTTGTTTTTGCTGAAAAACATTTGAAAATATGAACCCAAAGTCCAAAAATTTAGGTTCATGTATTTTTCAAAGGAGAACCCAAAAAAATAATTTGATATTTTAATCATGAACCTAGTGGTTACCACTTTACAAGCAAACAAATCCACAGAATCAGGCTAGGTTTATAGTGAATAAAACAAACAAAACAAAGATTTCTAACCAACTGCCATGGATTTCAATTAGAAACAATTTTTAGTGGTTTAATACCGGTATTTAAATAATTCACCTACGTTGATTAAATCTCAGGATTCGATCTTCTGATTCGCTGCCATGCACCTCAAATGGTACGCCCACACTGAATGTTATAAAGGTCTCTAAGTCACGTGAGAGTCCAACTTTAACCATGAACCATGTATACAAAAACTACCTTCACTTGCTGTAACCATGAATTGAAGAAAGAATTCAATCAAGACTTTCACATCTGATCTTACTTTTAATTTAAGAGGCTTTCTAACAATGTCATTCTATCTGATCATCATCATCACAACTACAATTATAATAGGAAATGCTTCATGGATTACTATTAAGCCAATAAATTTGACTGTTCTTGAAGGAAATGATGCACAATTCAAATGCATTGTGGATGACACAAATATTAATCAGGTTGAGTGGCTCAAAAATCATAAAGAAGTATCTGAGCCAAAAGAAGAAAGAGACGATGTTGAATTTAGATTAAATCTTGTCGGTGTGATCCAATCTGATGGTGGCAAGTACCAGTGCCGGGCTTCTCAAGGATCCAGTGTTGCCTACCTGAATGTTCTTCCAAAACAGTTTTGTTATTCCGACAAAACTACTGCTATTTACAATGTAGGTGAAAAATTTACCTCTGTCTGCATGGTAAAAAATGTGAATTTAAATCCAAAATTGGTGTGGTCTATGCGTTCAACTGAAGAATGTAAAGAACTGAAAAACGCTACGTATACCAATGCTACAAACTCATTTACAATTATGGAGGAACATAACGGAAAAAAATTTCGATGTACAATGACAGCTGATCATCTAACTACAGATCATGAATGTTATCTGGAACCAATTAAAGTCAGAATTGATGTGACAATCTTTACATCTGATAATCTTCAAGTTGGACAGTCTGCAGCTTTCCAGTGTAAGACTGGACATGACTGTCCACAATGTGAATACAACTGGACAATCAACAATAACAATCTACTGGTCAACATCTCACATCCTGACCTAAACTTGACCATCACTGATGAAATGATTGACAGAGTACTGATATGCCATGTGACATCTTCTAACAAAGTAGAAGGATCTGCATCATTAATAATTGGTGCTAATGATGATGAGGAACACAATGAAAATAATCGAAATGAAAATAATGGAAATGAAAATAATGGAATTAGCACACTTGTAATAGTAACAACAGTAACTTTTCTTAGTTTACTAATGGTGGTAATAACCAGTGTCATCCTCTCTTACAAAGGCACATGCAATGTCTGTTTCAAATGTACACACACACATTTCTACGCCAAGCACTCAGTCCCTACTCAAGTTAACCAATGCATTCAACAAAACCCTAAAGTTGTACTCCAACACAAAGTACCATTGTCTCAAGACGAACATTTTGCACCAGATATTTATTACCTTATGGATATTGAGCAGAATACATCAGAAATAGATCAAGGAGAAACATTCTATAACCAAATCCAGGAAGACAAAACTGAGGGTGGTAAAGAAGATAAAGATCAGGTTATACATGATTATCAAAATATCCCTACAAACAGTGAATACTCATATGCATATGGACATGTAAATCCAAACAAGAATTTAGCTGAAAAAATGTGTAATAATGATGCCATCTACTCTAACTCAATAGTTAAACTGCCAAAGTAATAACAAATCTACCAATCATGTCTGCAAGATATTCAAAAACTACTGGAAAGACCCACAACGCACTGTTGCATATTAAGCTATCTTGACAAAAATATTACTGATATCGTTATCCTGAAAGAAAGCCACTTATAAACTGTGAATGGAAAGGAAGGGTGCACCACCCCAATGTTTAGATGGCATAGCTATCACAATCATGGGCTTACTAGCTATTACCTGGCATATGGCAGACATTCGGCTAACTTGAAACTTTTAATAATTTATCCCACTCCTTGCGGTAAAGCGCATTGGCGGATCTGGGAAGGGGGGGGGGGGGGGGGCAGTGGGTCGCGATTCATGGCTGAATTTCTGAAGTGTGTTGTCAGTCCAGACTTCTGCAAAGGCCAAGGTTCCTATGCGGGCACTCATGAAATATTGCACTACTATAATTGTGATGAGGCCATATTAATTAAATTGTTTGTATCAAAGCACCCTTGTTGTGAAAAAACTAATGCGGAACGCGGTTTTTTTTTAATAATTTTTTTTTATTTTGGATTTTTTCAAAGTACTGTATGCAGAATAAATACAAATATTTACTGATGATGTGACCATAGGTTGATTGCATAACACATGTATAATGCTACGCCAAATGAAAAACGAAGATAAACTCAATTAGAATGTTGTCTTTTTTATTTTCTATGTATGAAACCTTGAAAAACTTTGTACTATAGATACAACCACCACATGCATTAAAATCACAAAACATGCTTGATAATCAATGCCGAGCCAGCTAGTGGGACAGGTGGGGCATCTGAAACACCATCCAGGAGTCGAAAATCGCGCTGTCTGCAAAAAAAGTTTCAAGGTATTTCCGGAAATGTTACTTCGTCATCATAAAGTAGACCAATGCAAAAAGTCAAACATCGATCACATGATGCCATGTTGCGATTTTGTTGATAATTTATGCAGAGCTAGCTGTTTATGGCGTTGCTAACAAACTGGTTTGGCCAAGTCGTCCTAGCGTGACAAACCTAGGCGAATCATCTCAGGGCGAAATTACTATGCTTTTTGTTTGGAAGTAAAAACAATAACTTTTGGCTTTGTGAATTAAGTTCCACCAGAACACCAACAATGACAAATAGAGTACCAATGTAGTAGTAGTAATACTTCATTTTGACCTATTCACGAACTACAAATCAACAAATATAATGCTGTTTTTTATTATGGTCGTCACATACCTTATTAAAAATTAACATAAATTACACAGTACGTTACATAATAAATAAAAGTTAAATGCAGAAATAAGTGATACAGATACAAAACATAATTATTATACAGTACGCAAATGTCAACAATTTAGTAAAATAAAAATAATCTATAGCACCAATGGCAAAATAAATTATGGAAATGAAGAAAATCCACTCCACAAAGTAAACTGTAAATTACGAATAAGAAATTTAAAATGTTAATAAAACAAAGCAAGAAAACATTAAATTAGTGATTTATACAACTGTTTATACTATTATACTTTTTTTAAATTAATTATTAATACAAACTTAGTTCTTGAAAATACTTTAATTGATAGAAGACTGTACATCAGGGCTTAATCTATTCCATTCGACAGCATCATATCATATCATATGAAATACTTTTTAAAAAAATTAGTCTCATGCATTCAGTTTGCCTTCATTCCCGTTCGAAGGACGGGTACAC
>NW_022733259.1:1604636-1611337 GCF_011630105.1 Anneissia japonica | reverse complement strand
AATGATGATGAGGAACACAATGAAAATAATCGAAATGAAAATAATGGAAATGAAAATAATGGAATTAGCAAACTTGTAATAGTAACAACAGTAAGTTTCCTTAGTTTACTAATAATAGTGGTTATAATTAGTATGGTTCTCTGTTACAAAAGCACATGCAAGGTCTGCATCATACATGCCCAAGCACATTTTTACAGCAATAATTGCTACCAAGACGGAACTAGTATTATAAAAACTAATGTTTCTTCATTTAAAGATTGTGCTACAAGAAGTGTTAATGAAACAAATGATGAAGACACACACAAGTTTTTAAGTCAACAGCAAGAATGCTTAGCTGAAGACAGTAGTTTAAAAATGTCCACCCCTATTACAGCGGATATTGAGCAGAATGGAAAAGAAAAAGATGTAGAAAAAACATTCTACAATCAAATCAAAGAGGGCAACACTGATGGCAGCAAAGAAGCTGAATACCAGGAAGATAATTATGAAGTGAATATCCCAAAATCCCAGAATGCCTTTAAAGTCAAGACAGTTGCCAGTTCTGATGAAAATACACGATACCACACCATAGCCCACAGGATGCCTAAGGCCACCACACACACATCTGATGGCTCAAAAACAATGCATGCAAGAGCATTAAGAACTCTTGCCTCTGAGGTGTCCATGTCAGGGTTCAAAAACATATTGAAACAAGATCTAATGGAGTCAAGGGTGGACAACTACGCCTACAACAACCCCTTTGACAAACCTACTGACAAACCCTCTGATAATGAATGTGGGAATGAGAGTATCCTGAAAAGATCTCTACCAGCCCCCCCGCTGTCAAGATCCCCAAGTGACCTTGCATCAGGTTCAAGCTTAGATTTAAAACCTGACCTTAAATCAATCTTCAATGATTGTGATGCCCAACTTTATTGTGAAATCTCTGATACGCTTCGAGCAAATAAAAATGATACTGATAATTTTCAAGCAGATAATAATGTAGATAATAATCTTACACTATATGCTTTTACTCCTTGCACCTTTGATGCACAAGTATTGTAGAAGAAACAATTCATACTTATTTATCAATGTCAGAATTTTTTTTTTTTCCTTTGAAATTGAAAATAGCAAAAATTATTTTAATTTACATTCCAGGACTGGCATAATTAGCTGCAGTAGCTAAAGGTAAAATGATAGCAAATACAATAATTAAAAAAATGTGAAAAAGGTGTCTATAATTCTATACAGGTATGTGCATCTTATAGTGTGTATATAAAACAAATATTGTTTTGATAAAAACACAGTCCTCATCGTAATTTGAAGTCAAAGCCCTGTCCAGACTATCAAGTTTGTTATAAATAGAATATACATATGTACACAAATAGGCAAATTCTATGCAGTTAAAAAATGTCTTGCAAAAAAATGTTTAAAAATTTACAATAGTTAGTAGTTGAGTATTGCAGTAATATTTTAAATTACCGTAAATGCTTGAATAAGCACCGCTCTCGAATGAGTGCCGCGGCACTTAATCGAGAGTATTAGATTACGATAAAGAAAGAAAAGTGAAAAGACCCATAGAAATACTTGCACATGTCTAGTCAAATGTAATAGTTTTCTGATTTCATTAACGCTATTTACAAATGCAGGGGCGGATTTGGGGGGGGGGGTAGCGTGGCCCGGCCCCGGTCCCCCCTTTTGAGAGGTAAAAAAAGGGGGGAAAAAGAAAAAAAGAAAGAAAAAGAAAAAACGATAACCCAGAACGCCTCAAATGTTATTTTCTGGATCCGCCCTTGAAACGTGACGTGCTAAATGAAGTTACAATGATTTTAAATGATTCCCACACACCCACTGAATACACTGTAATTAAATCAGGTAGAATTGTAAACTAACATGTAGTGGAAATTTTTTAATTGGTGTTTTATGTTATTATAAAGTAACATTTAATGGTTAAATTGTACTTCTATTTTAACTTCTCAGTTAATGTGCTTTTTTCCAAATTTGTGAAACCACCTGATAATCATATATGTTTGTCGTTGTTTGTTGTTTCATAACTTTTTACATTTTACAAATTTTTATATTTTTATACTGTAAACAAGAATGAAATTCCCTCTTTTATGGATGAATAAATTTTACTTTGACTTTGGCTTTGAATGCAATACAAACATACAGGGAATCTTTTGAACAAAACTCAGTTTAATATGCAGTTAACTAAAATTTTAATTTATAATTACTTTATATGATGTGTGTTAAGTTATATGATGTGTGTTCGTTTTCTTTTTTATGCTATCTTCTTTATGACTTAGTATATTTTATTTTTTTATATTATGTGTGCAATAATTTGTTTTATGTACGTCAATAAAATTTATACTGTTTTATCTTCAGACAGAATCGAATGTCTTATTATAGTCTCTGATATAGTTGAAAGCATGATGTCCAAGTATGGAGTGTGGTCATAGATACAGTTGAACTTGCCTAAATCAAATCCAAAATGCAATTGAAATATTATTCAACTTAAAATAAAATTTGACTTTAAACAGATTGTTAATTAATGGAAAACACAACAATTAGGCATGTAAAATAAGATCAACTTAGAAATTATTCGACTTAGGCAGAGTCCACTCAGGCAAGTTTAACTGTATATTAATTTAGTTATTAAGCTTCAATTTAAAATTGGTAATTTAAGGTTTTTCACAGCAAAAGTCAGTAAGTGGCCAAGCACATAGAGGTCCCACTAACTTACAATAAGATGTTTTAATAAATATATATATAAGTCAACACACTACAACACATAAATATGTTTTAAAATTCATCACTTAAGGTAAATAAACATAAAAACAATTACAAAAGCAAATGACATTATAAAAACCAGTACATTTAAAATTTGGTACATTTAAAACAAATTTTTAATATACTTACATTTTTTTCTTTTATGTTTAATTATATTATTTATATTATACATAGTTTTTGTTGGGGACACATTGTCAATGTTACATGTATCTTGGCCCTCCTCAAATTTGGTGCTGATCGGAAGATGCAGATTTTAAAATGTTTCAAATTTTTTCCAGCCGCATCTCACAATCTGCTGTCCCAATTTTACTTAAAATTAGGTCAACAAATGACATGTGAATAATAAAGAACAAAAAATTCCTGAACAACACACCCGGATTTTCAAATTGTCAAGGAACCTGGGCATCACAACAATTGTTGGTGTTTGGGCAAAACTATAATACAGTAGGTAGTAGAGATGCTAATCAGGAGATATTTTAAAGCAATTTACACAAAAGAACAACACAATAAACTGAAATCTCAGTAGGATTTCACTCTTGTATCACACAGAATTGAAATTTTTTTTTTTTTTGTCTTTTGAGGGGTTATCCCACTTTTATTTCTTCTCACATTTCATTATTACATAATTTACAACTACAAGGTTTTATGTTGTACCGTGAAATATCCAATATGAGTATTTCCAGAGATAAAAATCATTTTTCTTTAAAACGGGTTAGTCCATCTTGATGGCTTTTATTATTTCTTTATAGTTATTTTCATAGTAACATACGACATTTAAATATATGTTTTCAATGCGTTCCTTTTATATGCATATTTTTCTGATTATATTCTACTAACTTTTTTTAATATAAATAATATACTGTACATACATACATATACATTGTACTCGCATACATGCCAGGATGACAAGTAGCTTAGATTAATCAAATATTGATCAGAAATCCTAGGCACATGTCAACATACCTACCTACATACATCCACACTATAATATATTATAACGCATGTTCGCGCTTCGAACGCAATTTTGTTCGAGTTCCGAATGCTATTCGATTGTCAATAGAGCGCCCAATAGTAGTACCCATCATGCCTAAACCGGATTTACCCTTTTCCGCCATCTTTAATTGCTACATGATGACATAGTGTCTATGCCCCCGTTGGTGGCAGTAGACACAATGAAAGTTACAGGGAGTGTTAGGTAAATGTGGATATGAGGACTACAGTATTCCTAGGAAAACGTCCCAGACCAGATATTTCAAAAACTAATCAACTAATCTGAATGAGACTTTTCGTGAAAGTTTAACCCCTTTATAAGAAAGAAATTATCTAAGTTTGGTGGCGACCCAAATTTGAGTATGAACTTAAAGGTAATTAAAAATCTTTTAAGGTCCCAGACCTAAATATCTCAAAAACTTATTAATGGATCTAAATGAAATTTTTCAGACTAGTTAGATGTCATGTTTCAATGAAGAAATGTTTAATGGTGGCGATATGCTCTCTACTCAGTGCTCTTGTATTTTAGTTTTAAATTAAATTGTCCGGACAAAGCACTCTTTAAGGAATTAATTTCTGTCAACCTGACTATATGTGATGGCTCTCTGGGGTATCAAATGAATAATTGTCCTCTGCATTTGTTTGTAACTTTGTGGAATGTTAACATTTGCAAACACTTTCATCCTTCATTATAATAGAGTGAGCGATCCACTTTAATTGTTGGCACTTATAAAATAGATTGATTGGCTCTGGATGGATGTGTTATTGGTTTAATACCGGTATTTAAATAATTCACCTACGTTGATTAAATCTCAGGATTCGACGGAATGTTAAATATAGAAATAGTACCACGCTTAGCCAATATGTTTGGAAACTTAAAGACAGCAATGTAAAGCATAAAATACAATGGCGAATACTATCTAAATGCAAGCCATACTCTAATGTTAATAAACGATGCAACCTATGCCTGCAGGAGAAATATCACATTATGCAATCCGGAAGCTAGTACCTGTCTCTTATACACATCTAGATGTGTATAAGAGACAGAGAAGAAAGAGACGATGTTGAATTTAGATTAAATCTCGTCGATGTGATCCAATCTGATGGTGGCAAGTACCAGTGCCGGGCTTCTCAAGGATCCAGTGTTGCTTACCTGAATGTTCTTCCAAAACAGTTTTGTTATTCCGACAAAACTACTGCTATTTACAACGTAGGTGAAAAATTTACCTCTGTCTGCATGGTAAAAAATGTGAATTTAAATCCAAAATTGGTGTGGTCTATGCGTTCAACTGAAGAATGTAAAGAACTGAAAAACGCTACGTATACCAATGCTACAAACTCATTTACAATTATGGAGGAACATAACGGAAAAAAATTTCGATGTACAATGACAGCTGATCATCTAACTACAGATCATGAATGTTATCTGGAACCAATTAAAGTCAGAATTGATGTGACAATCTTTACATCTGATAATCTTCGAGTTGGACAGTCTGCAGCTTTTAAGTGTAAGACTGGACATGACTGTCCACAATGTGAATACAACTGGACAATCAACAATACCAATCTACTGGTCAATATCTCAGAACCTGACCTAAACTTGACCATCACTGATGAAATGATTGACAGCGTACTGATATGTCAAGTGAAATCATCTAACCAAGTACATGGATCTGCATTATTCATAATTGGTGTCAAAGATGATGAGAAACATGATAATAAAAATAATGGAAATGAAAATTATGGAATTAGCAAACTTGTAATAGTAACAACAGTAAGTTTTCTTTGTTTAATAATAGTGGTTATAATTAGTGTGGTCCTCTGTTACAGAGACACATGCAAAATCTGCTTCACACATGCCCAAGCACATTTTTACAGTGATAATTGCTACCAAGATGGAACTAGTATTATAAAAACTAATGTTACTTCATTTAAAGATTGTGCTACAAGAAGTGTTGGTGAAACCCATGATGAAACACACAAGTTTCTAAGCCAACAGCGAGAATGCTCAGCTGTAGATAATAGTAGTTTGAAAATGACCACTTCTATTGTAGCAGGTATTGAGCAGAATGGAAAAGAAAAAGATGAAGAAGCATTCTACAATCAAATCAAAGGGCAACATATTGACGGAAGCAAAGAAGCTGAATACCAGGATGTAACTTATCAAGTGAATATCCCAAAGTCTCAATATGCCTTCAATGTCAAGATGGTTGCCAGTGACAACTTACAAGATTGTTCTGATGGAGATCCAAGATACAACACCATAGACCACAGCATGTCTAAGACCAACACACACATTTATAATGGCTCAAAAACAATGCACGCAAGATCACCAAGAACTCTTGCCTCTAAAGTGTCCATGTCATGGTTGAAAAACATGTTGAAACAAGATCTAAGGGAGTCAAGGGTGGACAATTTTGCCTACAACAACCCCTTTGATAAACCTTCTAACAAACCCCCTGACAATGGATGTGGGAATGGCAGTATCCTTAAAAGATCTCTACCAACCCTTCCCCTGTCGAGATCTATAAGAGACATTGCATTAAGTTCAAGCTTCAATGATGGTGATGCCCAACTTTATTGTGAAATCTCTGATACTTTTCGAGCAGATAAAAATGATACTCATGGTTTTCAAGCAGATAAAAATGTACATGAAAGTCTTACACTTTATGCCTTTACTCCTTGCACTTCCATAGATAACATTAATTAGATTGACATGTAATTTAGAAAAAACAATTCATATTTACCAGTGTCAGAATTGGTTCTATTTTCTTTGAAAACTAAAATCAGCAAAACTGGTTCAAAATTACATTTTAAGACAATGTCTTGACAGGCATAATTAACTGCTATAATAATCTAAAGGTAAAATGATACAATAAAAAAGTTGAAAAAGGTGCTTGTATAAATAAAAATTTAGTAATTGAATATATACTGTATACGCA
>NW_022733259.1:1600916-1603520 GCF_011630105.1 Anneissia japonica | reverse complement strand
CTGTTACAAAGGCACATGCAAAATCTGGTTCACACATGCCCAAGCACATTTTTACAGTAATAATTGCTACCAAGATGGAACTAGTATTATAAAAACTAATGTTTCTTCATTTAAAGATTGTGCTACAAGAAGTGTTGGTGAAACCCATGATGAAACACACAAGTTTCTAAGCCAACAGCGAGAATGCTCAGCTGTAGATAGTAGTAGTTTGAAAATGACCACTTCTATTGTAGCAGGTATTGAGCAGAATGGAAAAGAAAAAGAAGAAGAAGCATTCTACAATCAAATCAAAGAGCAACATATTGACGGAAGCAAAGAAGCTGAATACCAGGATGTAACTTATCAAGTGAATATCCCAAAGTCTCAATATGCCTTCAAAGTCCAGATGGTTGCCAGTGAAAACTTACAAGATTGTTCTGATGGAGATCCAAGATACAACACCATAGACCACATCATGTCTAAGACCAACACACACATTTCTAATGGCTCAAAAACAATGCACGCAAGACCACCAAGAACTCTTGCCTCTAAAGTGTCCATGTCATGGTTGAAGAACATGTTGAAACAAGATCTAAGGGAGTCAAGGGTGGACAATTTTGCCTACAACAACCCCTTTGATAAACCTTCTAACAAACCCCCTGACAATGGATGTGGGAATGACAGTATCCTTAAAAGATCTCTACCAACCCTTCCCCTGTCGAGATCTATAAGTGACCTTGCATCAAGTTCAAGCTTCAATGATGGTGATGCCCAACTTTATTGTGAAATCTCTGATACTTTTCTAGCAGATAAAAATGATACTCATGATTTTCAAGCAGATAAAAATGTACATGAAAGTCTTACACTTTATGCTTTTACTCCTTGAACTTCCATGGATAACATTAATTAGATTGACATGTAATTTAGAAAAAACAATTCATATTTACCAGTGTCAGAACTAAAATCAGCAAAACTGGTTCAAAATTACATTTTAAGACAATGTCTTGACAGGCATAATTAACTGCTATAATAATCTAAAGGTAAAATGATAAATAAAAAAGTTGAAAAATGTGCTTGTATAAATAAAAATTTAAATTGAATATATACTGTATACGCATGTGCATAATATTGTTTTGATAAAAACACAGTCCTCACTACAATTTGAGATAAAAGCCCTGTCCAAACTATCACGATCCCTGCATGAGGTATCGCAGCCCAGACAGTACACTATAGCTCTGAACTCTTGCCGTGCGGTGAGTGTTGAAATGTTAAGATGATCCTCAAGTCATTCACTAAACACAGATATGGTTATCTCTAACATAACATCATCTGTTCATTCTAGCATTTATACTACTACCTTACATTCATATTATTTTCTCATCATGGTAATTTTAAAATGTTACAATTTTATATTCAATAATTAAATACTGGTGATTTTTCAATGCTATGCAGGTAGGCTAGCCTAATGTAGGCCCTACCGTATTAGCAAGTCTCATCATCTAGGCCTATGTAGTAGTAGGCTAGCCTAGATTTCTAGGGTGACTTAAGACCTAACAGCTGCATTGGTGAATATAGTAATACTGACTTACATCTCCCTGTTATAAACAGTTTCGATTTTTACAGCACAGTGATTTTTTAGTACATAAGAAATCAACATATTTCGTATGATCAATTCATGTCTTTTGAGTCCTTTTCTGTACTTGTTTTTGTAATTGAACATTATTAACATCCATCAAAGATTGCTATACAAATTATGATATTGCTAATCAGTTTTCAACTTTAATTGTCGCTAAAAATATTGTGAAATAAAATTGTTTCCAGTTTGTGGGCTAGTAAAATATTCTGTGGGCTAGTAAAATCTCTACCCAAGTAGCCCACTGGGCTAGTTACCAAAAAAAAGTTAAATCGGGCCCTGATGTACATATACAAGGCACAAATTCTATGCAGATAAAAAAATTGTTGTGCAAAAAATTAAAAAAATTATTAGCCAATTGAGTTTTATGTTAGTACTTTTGTAGTGTTTAAGCTTATATTTGCATACTGTATAAAGTTTCATGGACGAATAAATAGCTATTGATAGATGATATACAAAATGTACATACTGTATTATGATGAACATTTAAGATATGAAAAAAAAGTTGACTAATGGAAAAAATTGCACATGTCTAGCTCAAATGTAACATTGTTTAAAACCAATCATAAAAACTAAACAACCATCCAAATGATGCTGATCAGACTTTGTATACTAAAATGCAGAAGAAATGTTTAATTGGTGTGTTTCTGTCATTGTGATGTAAATTGAACTTTAAAATTTTACTTGTATTTTAATTTCTCTTTTAATGTGCTGTGTTTACAAATTTGTAATGTTTTCTTGATATCCATATTTTTATCGTCATTTGTTGTTTCATAATTTGTTATCTACTTTAAAATTTATGTTTTTATACTTTGAACAAACAATAAAATTTCTTTTCTTATGGATACATAAATTTTACTTTTACTTTGAAGCAATACAAACAGATGTAGGAAATATTTTCAGTTTAACTCAAATTTTAATTGATAGACAATTTGGTGTGTATTGATATTTTTTTCTTGGAAATTTATGTGATAATCTTTACGACTTAGTAT
>NW_022733259.1:1561042-1599680 GCF_011630105.1 Anneissia japonica | reverse complement strand
TGCGGTTTTTAAAATAAAGAACTTATCAATAAAATTACTGGCTGATTTGCATACAGTAGACACTCTCGTGACTATTGTAATCTATGTGTGGTAATTTCCTACATGAAAATGCAACTTTGTACCAAATATAACTGTTAAAATTTCAAAATAATTTAAAATCTTACTCCATAGATGTCTTCTGTTCTTTAGTTGGACCTAGTAGCTTGAGGCTCAGTCTGGGTTGTTTGTTGACCGACAACATGGAACGAAATTTACTTGTTGAGGCTGTAATCAAAGATGATCATTCAAATATTAATCTAATTTTCAATAAATATTAGCTTTATAAACATTATGGGCCCAAGTCTCCCATAATTTGCGAAAGTCTCCCGTAAATCAGTAGGCCTCTTGCACTCCCGCACGCAAGCAAAACCCTCCCGGAAATAACCACACAAATTCACGATATTTCCAAATTTTTTACCACTGTATTATCAATTGTCTCCTGGAAGTCAGTGCCAATGGGTGTCACCATCAAAAGCAGAACATATTTAAATGTGTTAAGAAAGCTCATTTAAACACATTTTCTGGATGTGTTTTCTTCCAACATGGGACACCTGAAATATAAACACATTATTCCAAGGATAGAGGTTAAAAACTTTACCTTTTCTTGAAATGGAAGGATCAACTTCTACGTCCTGTTCATAGGGTGTTCCGCCTTTAACATCAAGTTCATAATTTCTATTAAAAAAAAAAAAATTACTGTAAAAAAATATATGAAAAAAAATGGGGATTCATACTGCGCCTTTTGCTAGGAATGCACTAGGTTTGCAGTATTTCTTATTATTATTCTTGGTCTCTGGATCCATAATTTGGCATAATGAACATAATAGATAATGAAAATTATAACAAAAACAACATTAATAAAAACAATAATAATACCATTAGAATATATAAACCATGCTATTATAGCAATGATGGCAATGTTGACAATGATGATGATGATTAAATGAAATAACAATAATTAAATTATAATTAGAATTTAAAACCATCTTATTACAACGATGAGAGCAATGATGACAGTAATGATGATGATATCAAGGTCAAAATTTAAATGAAGTTATTCCTAAATTTCTTCCTACTTTTCGTTTCTTGATACGATTATAGCATGTTCCTACTTGAGCACATAATAAAATACTGTACTGTATACATATATCAAATACTGTAAACTATTAAGTAGACTAAGCACAGCTCCTATTTAGACTTCCACTGGCTACAGTATTTTTAGATTTTTATCCACACTATCAAATTTCAAGTGAGAAATAACTGATATGCCCATATTTGGGTTTAATATGACATCATCATGCCCATATATGGGCATATCACATACATTTGTCACAAAATATGTGACCCAAGTTCACAAAAAGGCTGTGAACTCGCACCTCACTATTGAGAAACAAGCCTCCATAACCAGAATGGGGTGTAGAACGTGAATTTTGTGTGAATTGGGTTTTTGTGTAATAAATAAAGTATAACTTTTAATCTTACTATTCCTGAAGTTTGAGTTTAAAATTATAATTTAAAATGAATGTTGAAAAATTATATTTTTTTTTATTCATCTAAAACTTCCAAAACAAACTTTCAAAGAAACATTTAACTAAAAAATAAAAAGAAAAACAAGGAAGCTTGTCATTTGATCATGCACTTTCATATAAATAAAAAGCAAACAGAAACTGAAAAAATAATAATTATATTAATATGAAGTTAAGATATGAATACTAATGGTTCAAAAATTAGCTTTCATTTCCAATATTGCCCTCTTGTAGTTTCAACTTTGCATACCTATATCAAAGGTTATTAAAACCATTTAAACCATACATTGGAAAGCTGCCCACACTATCAAATTTTATGTGACAAAAGTGTGATATGTCCATATTTGGGCACATCACACAAATTTGATGTAGTAGACAATTGGCTTAAAGTACAGGTTGACCTAAATTATATTTGTAGTTTAATTAACAGTTATTGAAGATTAGTTCCAGAATTCAGGTATTCATCAACATCAGGACCATCTAAATCGATTGTGATGATTATAGAAATGTCAGTGAAATTTTATACTTCGGGAAATAATATTAATAATCATAATAATAATAATAATAATAATAATAATAATAATAATAATAACAATAATAATAATATTAATAATCATCATAATATTAATAACAATCATAATAATAATAATAATAATAATAACAATAACAATTATAACAATAACAATAATAATAACAATAATAATAATAATATTATTAATAATAATAACAATAACAATTATAATAATAATAATAACAATTATAATAATAGTAATAACAATAATAATAATAATAATAAGTCCCTTGCTTAAGGACACAAGCGAAATGCACACTGAGATATTGAAACCCCAACCCAAATCTTTCCTGCCGTCCAAACTACTATACTACTTACGACCAAAAAAATCAACAACTGTAAAATAATACAGTACTTGTAAAATGCAGATGACAATATTTGAACATTGCTTGAAACATTTTCAACAACCATTGGGATTCATGGGCAATATTTAACATATAAAGATCTAATAATGAATTTCAGTCTTTTTTTTAGCATAAGACTTACTTATTAAGTATAGGCGCTCCGGTTGTCGGGTCAAACAGTGGTAGGTTGACCCACCCACAGCTGAATTCACCTTTCTCACCTGTTTTCTGTGGAAAAGCAATAAAATTTGCAACTTCAGATCACATATTTTAGGACTCAAAATATGATGCACAAAGTATATACAGATCACATTTCAATAGAAAGTAGCTTAGCTCAGTCAGTTTTAGCATCAGCTCGGAATCAGTTTATTAATTTTTTCAAACTTAATTAAAATATATATGGCACAAGAGTTAATGGTAAAACATAGGGAAAAAATATGGAGGCCTATATAAGTTACAAAAGTTTAAGCATAGACTTTCTGATTAAAAAAAGTAATTAAAAAAGCGTTAATACACAAATGAAGTATGAGTACAGGTGAAATTATAAATGCCTAAATAAAAAAACAAGAAAGAATTAATACTTGGCAGATGAAGATTCAGTGATCAGACATATAATTTCTAGTCAATAAATGAATGTAAAAAAAGTAATACAGTAAAATGATAATTTTTTTTTTTTTTAATTTGATGAAATTTTTTAAAAAATTATTTTTTTAAATCAGCAAAATTGATGGTAGCCACTGTGGAGATTCTTCCAGATCTTTAGTTACATAATTCTTCTGCTTGGTTTTCAGCAATTTACAATAGCGCACAATTTATAAGATGACATGTTTTAAGCTGTCAGGTGTGTAATATGGCCAATGTGCACATCAAAAAGAGCAGCACGCTCTTTAGAAAAACAATAACAAAAGAGTCGTCGATAGGTGTACTGCCGAAGTCATTATTTGTAGTCAGACTTTGTGTAGCCACAAAAAAAAATCCAATTCCAAAAACATAAACTTGACATGTACAAAGATTATATTCATAAACTTCACATACTTGGGTTTGTTTTTTTTCTGTCATCTATTATATTTGTTTTAATTAATGATACCTTGTACTAAATAAATAAATAAATTGGGAAATTTGTATAGTGCCTGTAAAAAAATATTATTTGTCACTGGCACTTAAAGATATAAGAATACAATACAAAAAACAATATACTAAATTCCCGTTCCGCAACCATTTTAGCCCACGACCCAAATTATATGTCAAGCACTCAGACGCGACCCATTGAACCGAAAGTCAATAAAACATCCGTCGTTTTATAGCGGGAAGTACCACCCACTTGGTTCTTTTGTAAATTGATTAAAAGATATTATTACCCACAAAATCACTATGTTAAACCCATAAAAAGGAAAAATATAACTTTGAAGTATCCATTTAACAAAATCACACAAGTTATCAAATTTTTCAGTAAGTTAGAATTTTTTTTAAATTAATGATTAACTGACATTTTATTATAAATTCCTAGTGCTGCCAGAGATTTATGTGTTATGCGAAGACAGAGACACATTAAATTTAAAAATGTTTTCTCATCATAATTTGCAGCTGAAAGCCTAACACATTAAAATGAACAAAACTAATACTTTAAAGTTGTCATACCTGAAGTACAAATGTTTTGATAGTGTATTTTAAACATGAAACTGTGATAACGCACGCATAACCAAAGTAAACTGACGCACTTGCCACACTTAAATTGTACTTTCGTTTACTGTAGTTTAATTTTGTTTGTCTTCATTCGTTTTTTAGGCGACCCATCAATTTTTTTTTCTCAACTCAAACATTGGGTCACAACCCATAGGTTGCGGAACGGTGTACTAAACAATACAGAAAACATGAAATAATAAATCCACTACAGATAACTGTGGTACAAGTAAAGCCTGAACCAAGGAAGTCAATAAAAATGTAAAAATTAAACTTACTGTTCTGACATAGTACAGGCATAACTCTATCAGTAAACCTGAAAATAATGTCACAAATAGTATATGTCTCATAATAAGCACTGCAGAGATTATTAAAGAGAGGTGCAAAAATCATGGTTGGTGCATCTTTCACTCGAAAACATCACTCATTTTGAATATTTACAGTAATGAAATTAGGATAGCCTCCCGCAAGCAAGGTCTCCTGGAAAATAACCAGTCTCCAATGTTTATACTACTTTACTATCAATTAATTGTATCACCATACCCAGCAAAATAAAATCAGAAAAGGTCATTAACCAGATCTTGCAACTTAGCACATCTGGTAATGTAACTACAACTACTACTACTACTGTAATTATTTTCCGGCGTTTGTCGGCATTGCGCTAGCAGCTTCGCACAGACACAGACAGGGTAATAATAATAGAGGAGCCCAATTTTTCTTAATTACGGTACATTAATCCTTATGTCTTACCTAAATTTTCATCAGTACTATTTGTTCTAAGGAAGCAATCTCCATCTAGAATACTTGGTAGAACTCCTGTAACCTTAAGCATGTGAAAAAAAAAATGATAATTTATGCTGCAGATAAAACATGCAATGTTATTATTAATATTTAAGAATCTCAATATTATCATTTCAGTGTTGAATTTCAAATATAATAACACTAATAAAAAAAACAATTAAAATAATTTTAGCTATCTATATATATATATATATATACTTGTAGTATGTTATACTATGGCATCAATTAATAATGATGTTAATAATATTGATAACTATAATAAAACAAGGATCATAATAATAGTCAAAATAGTAAAAAATATTAAGAACAATAATTTTAATAACCTTAATAACAATAATCCTAATAACATAGATTTGTCATACACAGCACAATATTTCAAGGCATTATACAATAATATAATTAACATAAAAATAATATAACTCATAAGCATCACCTTATGCCAAGTTAATTACTTTTTTTTTTTTTTTTAGTAATTTTTTATTACATCCAACAGTGTAAAACACCAATAACAGGATGTGAATATAATTTAAAATACAACAAATTATCGTAATGTAAAATGTAAATTGATTATATAAAAAAATACTAAGAATAATAATGAATTCAATAAAAATAATACAAGAATCATAATAGACAAAAAAATGAAATAAATTTTAAATAAATGTAATAATAACGCACATAAATTGGTTGACACTACAATAAAAAATGTGTAAGACCATCACATAATATCCATTACGACAGTGTTCATCATTTACCTTTGGAGAGAACCTCCAAGATTTATCATCAACTTCAGTCCATGTTGCTTGCACTGTATGAATATTGCTGAGTACCTAACAATACATAAATAGTAATATATTTATTTTGATTCTTTTTAAAATTCTGCACATATAAAAGAAGATCTGAGTTTGAAATCCAGCTGGGGCAATATTTATAGGTCATTTCCGTCAAGCGCAAACTTTTAAGATATGAATCCAGTGGGAGGGGGAGGGGGCTGCAATCAATTGTGGTTAAAACATACAAAAGTAAGAATCATACCAAAGCCCCAGTAGCCTAGTAGTTGGCATTCAATTGCATTACAAGGAAGCGATCCAAGTTTTAATCCTTTCGCAGATTTTGTCATCATATATATGATATTATCTTTAAACTAATACCACTTTTGTTGAAAATATACCACAAGTAGTTAATAACATAAGTATTTGGAACACCTTTGTTAAGGGGACATGCTTTTTTTTGAGAAAATATATCTTTCAACACAACAGCCACCCAAATCAGAAGGTACCCTTATAGGGGTTCTACTGTATAATATAATTTTTATACAAACAAAATAGGGGTTTGTACTTGGTTGCAGATAAAAAGGAATTCGAAGTAGAGCAGACCAATGAGGGACTTTCACAAGATGGTCTAGACAACAGGAAGTAGCCTAGTGTATATTTTCGTGTAATAGGATGTTTGTATTTTTAATCATGAATCCTCTTTCTCTTTCTTCCTTTTAGTTTTTCTTGATGTGCTTTTAAAAAAATTATAAAATAATAAAAGTAAGAGCCGTATTAGTCTATAGCATAAAATACAAATAAAATGAGTACAGTAGCATCTTCTTTAGACTTCTAAAAATCTTCTTTAAAGTAATAAAAAAAAATGATGTACTTTTAATTTGAAGTCATGTTTTTCTTTTCTAATTTTGTACTTTTTAATGTGTAATTTGTTTTCACTTATTTAATTATTGTTAATGCAGTATATTAACTTTCTTCTTGTTTATATCCCGGAATCATTAGTTTAGTATCAATAATGTGAGCTGAAGTAGTCTTTCATTATAAACAATAAGTGAAGCAATAGTATTATCTTTTTCTTTCTTCTTGTTTATATATCCCGGAATCATTAGTTTAGTATCAATAATGTGAGCTGTAGTAGTCTTTCATCATAAACAATAACTAAAGCAAAAGTATCACTTTACTTAATATTTTAAATATTTATATCAAGCTTTTGTGTATCTGACTTTTTTTCTAAACACTTAGCTCCTCCACGGTTGGAGATGAGGTAAGAAAATTTATGAATGGCAGGGGCGGAACCAGTAGGGGGGCACGGGGGATATCCGCCCCTGAATGGTACCTCTAGATTGACGGAAATGGCATACTCACACTCAGAATTTAAACGTTACGGTCTTTCTCCACTTTATAAAAAAAATTTTAAAAGTTAGAGGAGGCAGGTCAGCAAGGCACCTCCCCCACCCTTGAATCCACCCATCATACTGCATGGAGGCCTATAGTTTATGGTATTTTAATATCTAGAATCAAATAATGTTATACACAAACCTTTTCACCATTGAATAAGCACAGTCTAACATGTCTGCTCTTCACTTCTACTCCTTTAAGCAAACAAAATTACAAACATTTTATATAGCACAATATTTAGTTGGCAATATCTTATATTATATTATAAATAATAATATAGTCCAGAAAGTGGAGCTTTTCAAATATAGTACAACTTCTGACTGATTGATTGATTGACTGACAGTATTGATTAATATTGATTGCTTGATTGATTGATTAATTAATTGATGGGTTGATAAATTAAGTGATTGATTGCACAAACCTACTCCTTTAAGTAATATGCAACATTAAAAGCTACAAAAATAACTATTGGTGGAGAGTGGCATGACTGGTGTAGGAGTGGCAATTGATGCTTTAAACCTTAAGGTAAGGGTTTCCAGTCACTCGCTGTGGGTTCCACTTATGTTTGTGGGCAGGGCACAATTTATCCACACTGTCTCTCCCCACCCAGGGTTATATGAGGGTACATGTACCAAGCCAAATATACAATACCAAATGCAAATTCCAGCTTCTTATAGAATGGTGATCATAAGAGAACTGAGTATGTGTTCCCTAAGTGATTGTGTCAGTGACCGGAGATAATAATGTAAAGTGCATAGAGAAAGTCTATTGCAATATGTGCTATTATAAATAAGTAGGTAAAGGTCGAAACTTGAAGCTCAGGGGTCACAGGCCGGAGTGCTCATCACTTTCCTAGGCATTTGGGCCAGACTGTGGAAGGCTGTGGAGCGTTTGCCATCCTCCTGCACAGCCAATATCCCCTTATGCTCCTTCCTGGGTAGAGGGAGAAAAAAATTTAGAGATAGTGTTTTGCCTAAAGGACACAAGCAACTTTCAAAACCCAACCTCAGAGTTAAGTCCGAGCCATAACCATTGCACTAATCATATTATTATTAATTAATCCATTCATTTATTTACATTCTTCCTTTCCCAATTTTTCATGCCTCAGTAAAGCAAGTTAGAACAATTTTAAATTATGTTAATAGTGCATTACACTCTCAATCAATTGGGTAAGTTCCGTCTTTAAATGTGCAAGTCAAACTAATACAGGAAATTCATTTTTCAGAACTCGGCATATGATATTGTATGAGCTTTTTATGATCTATCATTATTATTATTGTTTGAAATAATAACAATGTTATTATTATTATTATATTTTATATAACATTATTATTACTTATTCTTATTATAATTATTATAATTATTATTATTATTATTAATTCTAAACCCTTTTATTTTATTCACCTCTTCATATTCACCTTTCTTCTTTTTATGTTTCAGTTTTTTTCTTAAATTATGTTGAGTAATAGTACATTACACTCCCTCAATTGGGTAGATTCCATCTATTAAAGTGCAAGAAAAACAAATGCAGGAAATCCTTATTTTTACAACTAGGCCCATGATATCGTATGTGTTCATGACAATAAAGTTTATCTGTCTATTTATTCATGTATAAAATTATCAATTTCATTTAATTTCATATATTTGAGGAGGAAAAGGCTCGTAAAGAAGAAGTAAAATAATACAAAACTGCTTTTGTTTGGAATTGGTACTTTTTAAAATAAACTAAAAGAACATTTTTCGGGAGATTTGAATCTTTGTGCGCAGTCTTGGCATGTTTGGTTGTTATTATTATCCTTATTATTATTGTGTACTACCTTTCATGAAATGTATATTTTAACCTAAAATATTTTTAAAAAAGAATCTTTTATCAATTATTATCATCATTATTATCATAATAGTTAATGTATAGTATATTTATATTGTATGAAATTTAATGTTTATATATATTCTATTGCTAATTTTAATTGTGCTTGTAAATGTTGGTGACCGACTCGACAACGATCTTCAAACTCTTTTTGGCAAGCCTGAGTCTCATTATAATTTGATTTTATTTACATATTTTTTGACATGTGACGAATAAATGAAATGAAATACATCACAAACATCAAGACAAAAATAAAAGTGTGATTTATCTGGTTTTGCTATTATTAATACATAAATTGTTCATCTCAATGTATGATGAAGGAAATACAGTGTTTTGTTACAGGTGTAGGCTCTGGTAGAATCAATTTTCAATACCATAAAATCGATCATATCTATAAATTGATTGGATCCATAGATTGATCTGATTAATCAATTAATAAATTATTCAATTAATTAATAAATTATTTAATTAAACAATCAATCAATTATTCAGTCAATCAATCATTCAAATAATAAAATCAACTAAAAACAATTATTTAATTCTTTAGAAATTACTTTATCATTTTGCTATAAAATCGATCAGATCTCTAAATTGATCGGATTCATAAATTGACCGGATTAATATCAATTCATTATACTTATTACTTAATTCTTTAGAAATTACTTATGTTGCCATAAACTTGATCGGATAGATTAATTGATTAGATCAATCATTCAATCATTCAATCAATTATCTAATTAATTAATCCATCAATCAACAATTCAATTAATCAATCAATCAATCAATTATTCCATAAATTAAATCTTTAGAAATTTCTTATCATTGCTATGTATAGTAAGTATTAATGTTTTTGGGGTGTTTTTTTTAGTAGTTGCTTGAGGCCTACAAGCTGTGTGAATGGTTTTTGGCAAATTTTTGAACAATACAAATTCACACTGTTATATTATCGTAAAGATACATGTTTTGATTATATTTTGTTTATATAATTCTTACCAACGCCAACTTTTGGAATGTTTCTTACACCAGTCAGTACTACAACCTTCTGCATTTTCATATTCCTCGCACGAATCTGTAACAGTTTTCGAAAGTAAAATAAATAAAGTAAAACAACTACATCATAACGTAACTGAATGTATACATATAAAACCAAATCCAAGTCATATCACTCTTAATTAAAAGCAAACAGGAACAGAAACACGTAAACTAAACCAGTTTCTAAGAATTTAAAGGAAGTAATTTTAAACAAATTTTGAAAGTGCATTGTATCAAAGTCAAAATCCTTAAAAGATAAAAATCTTCATACTACAGTATATTGTCACAAGTTTATACCATGACATGTTTTGATCATTATCATGTGTGAGTTACATATACTGAACATTAAGCTTATATATAGCAAGGGAGTAATGAAAGAATAAGGTGAATCAATTTGGACCAGTGGGAAGACAGAATGCAGTGGTGGTTCAGGGGGAAGCCTAGCCAGCCCGCGTTCCCCTAAATTTGTCAAGATTTTTTTTTCTACTCAAATTTTGAGTCTAAGAATGCATTTCCGGAATCTTGAGGTGCCATAATGACAATTTGAGGCAGGTTGTGGCAAAATGGCCAAGTTGTAGCAAAAATTGAAATTCAAGTTGTTGGTATTTTCATATACCTGAGTATGTGATCTTTAAAATGAGGGGTCATTCATTGAAATTGGACATTTCAAGCCTAAGTTATTGGAAAGTGAAAGTACAGTACTCTTAGAGTCAAGATAAACATGATTTTGAGTAATTGCCTTTCAAAGTTATTTGTGTATACGTTATTTAATAGAATGAGCTATCAAAATAACATTAAATAAACAATTTGTTAACCACTTCCAGAACTAATACTTTGGTACATGATTAATAAGACATTAAACTTTTGATCCATAATGAAAAACAAATTTGGATTTTTAGGCAATTTTTTGAGCTCCCATATTTGATAGCTCATTTACTCAATACTGGCCTGTGCGACAACTTAACCATTTTGCCATGACATGCCTCATTTTCTTCCCTCTGCTCCTCCCATAGTGGGGCTGAGGTAGTAAAGACACTTCATCTGTGAAAGTCCCTCTCTGGGCCCCTTCTATTATAAACATAGAAACATCGAGTTGAGTAATGTCAAATGGTTTAGTAATGCAGTTAACAAATCATCCCTTATTTATTATATTAGAATTAAGGAATTCCCCAAAATGGATGATTATTTAAAAAATGAAACTGATTTCTACGGAAGCAGTTTAAAGTTTAAAGCAAGATCCAATACCCTCTTAATACCAACTTAATGCCATAGTATGTAAATATGATTCTACTGTTGATATATACTGCCCTCTTTGCCATGAAAATGAGGAGGATATCATACATTTTATGTTAACATGTAGAACACTTTACATGTTAACATAAACATGTAGAACACTTTACAAAATAAGATCTGATGAATATATCGCCGCGGAAAAGAAAATCACGTCAAATTCTGATTAATATTTATGGCACTTATTCATGAGTGGAGAGTGTAACACTAAAATGGACATACTTCTTGGAAACTACCAAATTTATGAACAATCTTTCTATCTCGTATTTAAAAATAGCATGGCAACAGAGAAAAGATATTATTATATTGTAAAACCCAATTTTTGATGAATATTCATATATGAATGAAATTGTCACTTACTTCGTTTTTATTATAAAAAGAAACAGTGTTTGACTAAAGAGTACTTTTAAAAAATGTTATTGTTCATCTTGAGTCACCGTATTGTACATTGTTGTGTTTCTGTCTACACTGCTTTTTTAAATGTTTTTTCTTTATGAACGCACCGCCATTTGCTACGTGTGATATGTGCCGCCGATGGAAAGGCGTAGTTTTTCAAATAAAGTATTATTATTATTATTACCAATTCCTGGATCCGCCACTGGAATGAATGAGGCTATTAAAGAGTTAAAGTAATTTTACAATGTGCCACCTCCTTGTTTAAATTAGGTTGTTCCCAACTAATGTAGAGGGCCTCCTTGATCTTAACATGACAATGACTCCTAGTTGATTTAAAGCACAATCTTACAATGAAAATGGCTAAAAATAGAAATTTACCATTTCTGGTCAACAGAGGATGCTGTTGATGTCTGTCCCTACATGAAAATATTCGCTATAGTTCATAGTACATGAGTGCCAAATTTTATCTTTTATCAAAAAGTGCACAATTGAGCCAAAATTTTGCCTAAACTGCTGGACTTTATAGTCATGGTATGAGAGTATATGGTACTAAGATTTTGTGGTACATTGCCACAGTATGGTATTATATGATACAATACTTAAACCCTTTGGTACAAATAGCCATGACATGATAGTCCATGGTACTAAGATTTTGTGGGACTGTCATGGTTGATATTCCATGGTACTTACAGTAGGTCATTTGGTACAAACAGAAATGGCATGATAGTCCATGGTATTAAGATTTTGTGGTACTCGCATGATTGGTATTCTGTGGTACTTATCATTTGGTATAAATAGTCATGGCATCATAGTCCCTGGTACTAAGAATTTGTGGCACTATGCCGTGATACTATGCCATGGTACAATAGCCAACAGTATGATGATTATGAGCTATGAATATTCCATGGTACAAATAGTCCATGGTGTGATTTGTTTTTTTTTTTTTGCATGCATTTTGATGGTTTTCATTCCCAATTATGTACATCATTTTTCCCTTTCTTGGCAACTCAAGATACTGTGACTCTGACCCAATCGGTGTGATGCTCCAAAATGAGTTTTACTATTAACTATCCAGATCCAGTCCACTGTTTACGTGCCGATAAACACAATGGAAGTATTCGAATGATCGTTCTTCGTTAAACCACACCAACATGTGCAGTGGTAAAATCCTACTTTAACGAAGACGACCAGTCGAAATAGGGAAAACTCGTAAATACTTGACAAATTAAAATGGCTGCATAGTTACCACGATACACACTGCGTAATCAAGATTGCTTGGACTTGTGGCAGTATGGGTTTTATGTAAAAAAAAATTTTCATCCAGTTTTTGAATTCTGTTAGCCTACAATTATTTTTTGACTTCATGTGGGTAAATATTATAATTTTTATTTTCTGAAGTTTAATCTAAAGTTATATTAACGCAAGTGTTGTTTCTAAACTCACCAATCGGCCATATTTGTTTTGGTCACATGGATAACTTAACGCTGATTAACGCACTCTGGTTTACGTTAATTTTCATTGTCAACGAAGTATATTTACGAACCAGTCAAATGAAATTAATACTCAACAAAAAAATCGTAGTCAACGAAAATAACCAGTCGAATATGCCCAATGATACTATGAAAATATGAATTATGAAAGTCAATGGTATAAATAAAGGACCTGTGCACCAAGCCCAGCCCATTGAATATTGTTGCAAAAGATGCCACAAAACGACAGTGTACCTGTGTAAAACACACACATGTGGGACAATATGTGCGCTTGTTCTGATTGGTCAGTTAAGTTTGATTGACAATCTGGAAAGGCCCAATCTTACCTCATTTGCAGCTGGATCCCAAAATAGGTCTTTGAAGGATAGGTTAGATTTGCTGAGTTTAGGCGTGAGACAATATTGTAGACTGTACTGATCTACAAAAGAAGCAGGCTTTATTTAGTCATACACATACAGTAGAGCACTCTGTAAAATTAGTCCTTTAACACTGCAAACTATGTTTTTATATAAACATTAACAACAAGTTATACAGTATACTTACAAATTAATTAATAAAGCAAAGTGTTTACCTTCTTTAAGAAGTTTGGCGGTAGTTGAGGGACGGAAACCAGATGGGATGGCACCCATAGCTGATAGAACATCAGTTGCGCTTGTCTTAGAGAAAAAAAAAATCATATGTTAAAATCTCCAAAGGGCAGAATGGCACTGATATTGACATTCCCTTTTTTTTAAGTAGTGTAACACATTTTTCTTTTTATGCATAGAGATATTACTAACAAAGGACCTACAGATGAACCCACCATACAAAGATGATAATAAAGTTTTGAGAAAAATGTATTGTTCCCATCAGTATTTTAACACAAGTCCTTGCAAATTACTGGTTGGGTACTCTACCAACTGAGCTATGAAGTGGTATACACCTTTGGAATTTTTTTCATTGGAACACATATCTATTTTATAAAGGTATTGCACAGGGCGAGACTTCTCCTATACCTTGTTTGGTGAAACCGCCACCCTCCAATATTTATAATTCGGAATAAAAACCCACTACCGCGAAAAACCGGATATTTCAGAAAAAAACAAGTTTTGTTTTTTATTTTTATTATGCCTGGCATAATCTCCAAAAAAATAAGATATGTATATTTCTTCCTATTTATATAAATTTAAAGCATTAACCATCCCATTACTTCACTGTTTACATTCAACAATAAATTTGTATTTTTATTTCATCTTCTGTTATTTTTTTTCTGCCCATCTCTAATCTCTCGATCAAAAGTTCAACACCTTACACACTGCGCCACCCGCATTGTGGTGTTTCATGCTCCACTGAATCACACCTGCCATTGACCATCAGATTCGGTGAGTGCCTAGATTTACTCATTGACAGATATTGGTAGGTTTCCAACAGTAGACTTATACTTAAAGTCTACTCATGGCATGCTATTTTAAATTTCTTTTTTTTTTCAATAAAATGACGGATAAATTTAGTTCTTCATTAACTAAGAAAAATGATACCGATAGGAAATAGATTACCTCCCTAACTGCCTTTCTAAGACCTTTCCACAGCACTTTTCCACTATTGAAATGAAAGAAAAAAAAATAAAACATAACTATATTTTCATTAGAATACATTTTACGCATACAAAACTAATGAAACTTACATAAAGGTTGGATGACATTAAATTAAATATTTATATCACAACAATATTCAAAATGTGTGAGATTTCTTAAGAAAAGCTCATGAAGCATTTGTCTACAGAATTGATATTGTGATCCAATTCCTATTCATCGTAATTACTGCTAGTATTATTTTTAATTTTTTTTTATACTGTAAAATATCTTTATAATTTTTCTAGCCTTCTCAGTTCGTAGAGTAAAGCAGAGCAGATCGGCAAAGCATTGGAGCATACTTTCATATTAGCCAGCAAACATAAGTAGGGTATAATTTCACCTATACAAGCCATACAAGCCAGCCATCCAGTGTAGGCAATTATAGCTTGCCATTAATTTAAAGCTGATTTTTGTTAAGGTTCTCAAACATGCAACTTTAGGGGATCATGTGACAATCATGTGAACAAGTATGACCGGTAGTACTGGATCATGTGACAATCATGTGAACATGTATGAGTTGCAGTACTGGATCATGTGACAATCATGTGAACATGTATGACTTGCAGTACTGGAACACATACAAATATAGCAATCAATTTTATTGGCTACAATATGCCATCAAGGGACATTATCTGTTAATACACACACTAGACAAGATACACGCTGTGAGAACCTGGTAAAAAACGCTATCCCATACAAAATAGCAGTATTTACAATCTTGTTTAGACACAGCAATTAACATGTTAACTTGATTAGGAATGAAGTGATTGTAGTGGAGTCCGGGAAAAGGGAGTATGCAAGGGTTACCAAATATTGTAGAATGTTGCAAAACAAGAGGTGGTCATAGAGATTGGGAGAAGGGCGTACTGTGTAGAGACTGAAAAATTAGTACACTGATGGCGGGAGTGGATAGATGTTAAAGCCTAGTTTCCTTAAAATCGCTAGTGTTTTGAGTGCGAGTGTTTACAGCGTAGCCTTCCCCAACGCAATCGGGAAGGCTTCCCGATTCAACCGACCAATAAGCATCACCGAAAGCTGTTAGCAATAGCGTGTAGCAATTGTATTGAAACCACTGCATAATACTACTGCACTATATTTGGTCACGTAACTAATAATTATGTGAGCGTATTGGACTGAAAAATTAAGAAAGACCCAGTGGCTGGTAGTGAATCTCAGAGAAAGGGAAGCATGTCTCTGCCCATTCAGAAAAGACTTGAGCCCATAGGCACCACCATTAGGCAACAAAATTACACTCAATTATTTTAAAATTATCACATATCACCTCATTCTTTCAGATAGCACCCTTCACTATACATCACACACCCCTTTCAGATCCCCCAGTCAATAATACCAGATATGCTAATTTGCAAGACAGCAGGAGAAATTATTACAATGAGGAAAAGCATGCAACAATGAGATCATGATTTCAGATATAAATGTTTACACTACCCAGGATCAGAAGGATCATCTTCAATGTTCCATAGAGATAGTAATAGAGGAGGGGATAGAAAAGCAAGTCATTAAAGACTGAATCTTAAAACAGTAGTAATTTAGTAGTCCAAATTTTGGAGGTATAAGTATGTTTGATCTCCAGTCATTAGAGAAATGATGCATATATTCCATGTTCTTTCAAGATTCAAGATGAATGAATGAAAAGTATTTAAAACAAGTTTTAATACAATAGGTTGGTTCTATTTTTGTCATGGGTGTGTTATTTTAGTTTATTAGTCGGTTTATCTTGGTAAGTATTCATGGAACAGACATCAAGAAAAGCTACATTTATAGGCAAGATGGAAAAGGAAATCGATATTGGTTTTGAAAATTGTACATGTTTTATTAAATTTATATAAATTTTATTACCTCTCAAGTGATATCAAAATCAGTTATTTTACAAGAATAAAAAATATTTCAGTCAATTTGTAGAATTATTTGTTGGATATCAAACTTATAAATGCCTCCAAAACTGGGAAATTTTAATGATTATGATTATGGAAATCTCAAATTTACCTGCGAGATAGTTCTGTTTCAGGAGCGTCTGAAAATAGTGCGACAGTATTTTAGGCACAAAACACAACAAATTCACCAAATTTCTTGGAAGATTAATCATCTATTAGCCATTGAAATGATGCTGGCATCGGTCATCTTTCATGCACCATATGGTGCGATTCAAATCCAATTTTATTACTGGCAATTTCAGGAATTCAAAATAGAGGGAACACAGGGTAGGCATTTTTGCAGAAGAAAGGTCCAGACTACCTCAGCCCCACACCCACTGTCTCTTATACACATCTAGATGTGTATAAGAGACAGACCTTACGGTAATTCTATGTCTATGAATGATGAATGGGGAAATATGGTCTCTGGGACTTTTGGACTGCCAGAACTGGTACTAACAACAAACTTAACTTTGAATTTACTTTTCTATTTTCATTTTTTGATTTTCAAAAAAGTAGGGGGCCCCGGGGCATAGATGTTTCAATATCATACCCTAAGACTAAAAACGTTAATTTCATTAAATATAAATAAACCATTTATTAATATGCTATTCAAAATATAAAAGTAAGAACAAATATAAATATAATATTAAACTATTTGGTATAGATAATATTAGGGTAATATTTTAGTAGGAAATGTACAGTCAGTAAGATTTGTAAGTAAGCCACTGTGACTATCAGGTGGAATGGTTGAGTGAAATCTCACCTTCTGGTGACTGGATGTTCCTATAATCTTCTGGTTCTTTCTTCATCTGCATAAAAGAGTTTTTAAGATGATTTTAATTTTCTTTCTGATACATTAATGTGAAAATATTCTATTCAAACTACTGATAGATGTAATTCTCATTTTTATTCTTTTATTGCCAAAAACAAAAACATAAACAAACACAAAAACAGTCAACTCAGGGAATAGGCAGGAACCAAAACAAAAAGTTAAGATTCCTTACTCCCAAAGTAACATAACAATAAATATATAAATATTAATAAACTCATACTGAACAAGATTATCGTATTTTAAAAACAATCAAAAACTATAAAAATCAAGCAGCTTAACAAAGATAATTGGGGATTAAAAAAGAGATGACCATCTGATACATGGTGCAATGCAACTAAGAGGTGGGGGCAATAATATAAAACATGCAATTTAAGACGATTAAATGGCCATAGTATTCATACAGATAAATTTATTAATAAAATTATATGATAACATATTAAACAACTGATTGCTTGTAATTACAAGATTATCGATCATCATAAGGAATATACCAATTCAATTTCCTATTAAACATATTAATATTTCCCCACTCCATAACCCAGCTCACAATCTTGCCGCACCTCCCCCTCCACCACCACACACACAATCATACCCACCTGAACAGAAGGCAGGCAAGCTCACTTTACTTTACCTTAAGGTATGTACTGGGAACAAGGCCCTTGTTGCCCTCTTCATCTTCAGCAGTCCACCACCCATCCTCCCTACAACATTTAAAATAGAGATAAGAAAATACTTTGTTATGTAATCAAACATGAAATTGCAATTGCAAGATGGATGGCTTATCAGCATTAAGTACATAGATAAATTCAAGACAGCATTCTGCAAACTTTTAGACTGATGACCCAGTTTGAAAGTTCAATATTTAGTTCCAAACCACTGACCCCTAATGCACAAATGCATTAGTCATCTTGATCTTATGCAACGTTTTTTACCCAAATATGTCATAATCTTTAATTAATTATTAATATAATCTTACATTATAAGGTAAAAATTACAATGAAAATTATTACAAAATAACATTAGTTTTCATGTATATTAATGCTAATATAATGAGAGTGACTGACTAAAGCAAGCTAATTTTTGATGATTTCTGTGAAGTTTGTGACCCCATCAAAATATTTTCGCAAATCACAGTTTGCTGATGGTTCAACTAAATAAATATATGATACATTATAAAATAAATCAGATAGTAATCAATGCTATCACCTTGTATTGATAATTGTCAAGATGTCTCCAACTTTGAAACTCAGGTCTCCATCCTGCTCAGCATTGTAATCACATACAGCTTCAAACAGATCCATCTGAACAAATCAAAATCATGTTATCATTAATATCATTATTAAATAGAATCACTGCTTTTCTACCAGCTGCAGACCCAGACCATTGCTAATAAAAATGAAGATGATAACAATTATAATTATAATGCTCTAGAAAACCACAGGTGGATGGGTGATAACATTGGTAAACTCTAAGAGTAGATTTTAAGAATGGACAAGTGAGTTAATAAAAGTGGGTGGAGGGCCATGAAATTAACTTTATACTGGGTGAAAAATTCAAGCCTTGGTGGCCCCCCCACCCACTACATCCCTAAATGATGGTGGTTATGATACCAATTATCAAAATATGTATACTTTGCTTTTAAAGGAAGACACCTATTTGCAGCACTAATTGTTAATATTATTGTTTTTACATTTGTATAAGGGCCAGAGGCCTCTAGTTCAATAAAGTCTCCGTCTAGGAGAAATGATGATGATAGTAATTAAGATAATTCTTATGATGATGATAATGATTATGATTAGGTTGATCATTTTAAGGTGTACTATATAGTATATGTCAACTGATTGGTTGATTGGTAGAATGACTGATTAAATAATGCATTGTTTGATTTATGCAAATTACCTTTCTTCTTCATATTCTTCCTCATCTTCTGTCACTTCCTCCTCGTCCAGTTCGTCATAGTCCTCTTCATCCTGTCAACAATTATCAGAAGATACGTAAACTCAAACAGTTTCCTCAACATGTAAATTGGATTAAGTTAGATTTGAACAAAAAAATCCCACCTCATATTCATCTTCCTCATCTTCATATTCATCCTCGTCCTCATCCACTTCCGCAATTTTTCCTTTCTTCACATCCGTTTTCTTCCCTTGTATATCAGTAGCTTTTCGTTTACTGCTTTTCTCCTCTTCTACTTTTTTTCCCTTTCCATTTTTCTTTTCCTCTTTTTTCTTTGAAGTAGACCCTGTATTTTCTTGCTTCATTTTCCTGAAAATGTAAAACAAAAAAATAATCTTCAAATATCACAAAACACAAAATAATATTTTTGGTTGGCTCTACATTAAATCCTTTTATGGCAGTTTATACAAACTCTTCCTCTTGATGATACAACACTATTTGTACAGTGGTGGCGCCATGTGTGGGGGGGGGGCATTTGTCCGTCATTGGACAGGTCTGGCCCCCCTCCCCCCTCTAGTCCGACACTACTACAAGGTTATCGGATCAAAAATTAAAAATATATAATTCACCTTTCAAAATTAAATGCTATTTTGACTGCCACGCCCTAATATTGTGGTCTAAAAACACAATTTGGACCATACTAAGCCATAAATACTCTCCCAGTGAACGCTACCAGGGATTTTTTATTCCGGGACTCGGACCAGGTTCTCGTCGGCCCATTGGTTCAGACTCCCATTGGACATGTTGGACCTCTTGTCGGCAAATTTCTGGAGCCACCATTTTCTACAACACCACTACAGTATAAGAAAATAGCTGATGCATGTAAACCCTCCAAACTATTATTCTATTTTCTGTATTTATCTTGTAATTATGTTTAATATTTAAATACTATACTGCTAACAATTACTGCAACATGCATGGGTTATATATTTTTTTGATTGATAAAATACAGTAAAAAAGTAATCTTCATTGCACATAGCAAAATGTTGTATTAATGTCAGTACCACAATTTAACTTGGCTATGACATGATGAACTAGCAGCCTCACATTATAGCATTAAATTTCATTGCACATTTTTGTTTTAACTAAAGCCGCAATAGCACAGGATTTATTTTGGTAAAACTGACACGCTGGTTAGTTTATCCTCAATAAGTCCAGTGCAAGCAACCCAGGAAACTTACCTCTCAGGCAACTTACTGATTACGTGGTTACCCGTTTACCCAGAAAAAACTAACCGAGCTAGTTTTACCAAGACAAAAAGCTTAGTGCTAACAGCACGTTAACCCATTCCAGAGTCACTGAATTTATGACCTTTACCGCTCTGTTGGGCAACCACACATGTACAATTTAGTGCCCCCATTAGTTGATTTCAGGACTCAGTTTTACCTTGGCTTATGGTAAAACTAACCAGCTCAATTAATCCAAGTGCGCCTGCGGCTTAAGTAAGAATTGGCCTTTAGCATTCATATTTGAACTACGTGCACTTAGATAAGCCATATACATTTAAGCAATTAGCACAGTTACAAATTGAGTGCTTTTTATAAATCTTAAAAAACAGATTATACCAACACAACACAACACCAGATTAAACCAACACCACATAAAGAAATAAGAAAACCAGATTATACCAACACAACAAAAAAAAAACAGATTACACAAACACCAAAGAAGCAAGTACCGAAAAATACTTAAAAACAAGGTAACTAAAATAGCATGCAGGGGCTATATTACAGTACTAAATATTTGTTGATATTTATGGTGTAATATTGCAACCATTCTTCAAACTATTATAATTGTTCACTAGTAAACTAGTAAAATTAATAGTTCTAATAATTTAATTAACAATAATTTAACAATAATAATTCATTCAAGATTTGTTGAAACTATATCTAAAAACAACAAGACTTTATATATACACATACAAAATTGGATTGAAAACCTTTAATTAGCAGTGAAGTAGAATACAAAAGTGCAAACATTGATGCGAAGTGTGTTAGGCAATATTACCAGACCAAGTGCAAGCACCCATTTAGAAGTGGGTTAGGCAACATTGACAGACCACGTACAAGCACCCAAGTTTTTATCACCTGTCTTGTTTGCCAAACAAACGCCAACCAGTTTTGGTTTCTTTCTCAGGTTTTTCCTTTTCAACACTCTCTTCTTCCTTGGATGCATCATCAACTTCCACTGAGTCATTTGGTTTTGGTGAATTTTTCTTTTCTTTTCCAGATGATTTCGCCTTTTTGGTAGTTTTTCCCTCTTCTTTTAGTTTCTTATCTTGTTTTTCTTTCTTCTTCTCAGGCTCTTTTTTCTCTTTTTCTGTTTTTTCTTTTTCTTTTTTATTCTTTTTACTATCTGTACCACCACCTTGCTCATCAACTGCAGGTGGCACTTCTTTCTTTTTTGATGACCTTCTGAAGATCGATAATCGACTGAATCTACCTTCACCAGATTGTTTAGTAGTAGGAGTTTTGCTGTCTTCCTTGCGTTCTGCTTCATCCTCTTTAGATTCTTTGGTTTCTTGAGTGTCGCTTTCGCCCTCTTCATCATCATCCTCCTCCTCATCCTCTTCTTCCTCATCCTGATCATTTTCAATTTCATCGTCATCTGATAAATCAGATCCAACATCCTCACCTAGAGACTTACTCTGTTTTCTATTCTGTTTTCCTTCATGTTTTGGTGAATTATCATCTAATTCTTGACTCATTTCCCTGTAAACATTATTATGGCATGGCAAAAAAAAATTATATTATGGTGAAAACAAAACATTATATGGAAAAAGCACTACTTTGGTGCAGTGTGTTTGGTTGCGCATAAATTTAAAATACTGAAAATTTCTATAGTTTTGAATAAAAAGTATGGCAAAAAATAATCATAAAAAAGTTTCAAATTAAGCTTGAAATTGACTATCATTAAAAATGTGAAGACTCTACTAATTATAGTTCACAAAGATTCAGGAATGTCTTTTGTTACATGGTCACAATTAAAATGGTGGCATATTCATATATGTTAATTCAAAACCGAGAAAATAAAGACAAAAAATTGCACCATACGGCAAGGAAAGTTTCTGTTATGTAATTCCTTTTTACTACGTTATATTGTGGTGAATGATATTCCACTATAGTCTGCATACTATTCTACTACGTGACCACATCAAAGAATCATATCATTTTCCAATATCCTCCAAAACTTTAATATTGTGCCTACTGCACTATTGAGGGCAGTAGACACTATGATGAAGAATTCAAAAGTTAAACGTGTCATGCCAAATCTGCAATTTGGAAACTCAGTAATGATATCAGAAATGATCTTTTGAATGCACGCCATAGCACATGTTGTCATAACAAATTACTATTACATTAAAGGTGGTGGCATACAACCGTTCTCACTGACAGTGATTTTTTTTTTATGCTAGAGACTGCACATTATTATTAACTTATAATACAGTATTTTATAACAGATAACTATTGAATACATCTAGACGATGATTTTTGTGAAGTGATAGAAGCTCTGGTTTATAAGATCTACAGGTGATAACTACAATTGTGAGATTTCTTACCTTAGATACTCTTCCTCTATTTCATCCGGTTCTAGTTTTGACGAAATTCTATCAAGCTGTACCTAAAATTTGGAAAATGATGGAATTCAATAATTTTCAATTGATTACATACATACTAGATACAGCCTGCCCACCTAGATATACTGTATCTATACAGCCCCCACCAAATAGGCAGAGCCCCACACACATACTGAGCAGACCACACAAATTATTTCCATACAGTGGTGTCGTCATCTGGGCGCAGGAGGAATTTCCCCCGTCAGATAGGCCTGAGCCTCCACCGTGAAACGCCACAATGAGGTTGCGAAATCAAAAATAATAAATTGCCTATACAAATAACATTATTTTGATTGCAAATTCCTAGTATTGTGGTCTAAATGCACAATTTTGTTCATACTAAGCCATAAAAACTCTTCCTGTGAACCCTATCAGTGATGCTTATCCCAGGACCTTGACCAGAGGCTCTAGTCTAGTCAGCCCCTTGGTTCGGACTCCTTGTCGGACATGTCGGATCAGCTGTTAAAAATTTCTGGGGCCACCGCTGGTTCCATACACACCCATTAAACCCAGGTGACAGCCATTATAGCCACTCACATTATACCCACAAGCAAAAAGGTAACAAATCTACATAGACACTCCCTCACTCATACCGACATGAACATATACAATAAATACCTTGAGTGTTTCTAGACGTTTTATTTCTTGTTGTTTCTTTTCTTCAAACTTGCTTGTTGAAGATGGCTCATTCACTCGATCTAGTTTGCTTGCCTTCTGTGATAAACTAGTGATTTTGTTGTCATATTCTTGGCATCTATGGATAACAGATGACAAATTATACCTACCTAAATAAACAAGCTAACAAATATACTGAAAATGTTCACATTTATAAATAGAATCATTGCAAGTCAGAGAGATGGACCAGGTTGATTCCAGAGATGGAAAGCAGCATACAAGTAGCCTTATTTGTGAAAAAAATGAACAATGAATGGAGAACAACAAAGATGCAAGTGATAAAAAAAAATAGATTCTATAATGTCAATGATGAATGCAAGGGAGTTAATTTCAGCTATTTAAGAGCCCCAAAAATGATTTTTAAATCATTTAGTAGTAGTGGAGAGGTATTTTGATGGTTAAGATGGTTGCTTGCCCTCAATCACAAGGTCCTACGTTCAAATCTAATGCGATACAGGATTTTTCATAATCACAAAAGCTCTGATGAAGGCCGTATAATAGAAGCAATAGATCTAAAAACAATATATTATCAATCAATTATTCAATCAGTCGAGTGTTTCAAGAGCTCCTCATGAGGGCAGTATAATAGAGGCAGTAGAGCTAAAAAAGATCTATCAGCTGAGTGTTTCTAGAGCTCCTCATCGGAGCTAAAATTATTTCCACTACCAAGCCACATAATGAGACTTGGTTTATGAAGCATCTTATTATTTTGATTGTTTAGAGAGGTGCCCTGAAAATTTGCTAAGCGGGAAGCATCACCCAAGTGAAAATAAAAATTAATTTAATTAATTAATCCTTTTATTATGTAAATTAGCTTACCTTTTTTGCAAAGTCTTCAGTTTTTTGTCACTATTTGCAACAGTTGTGTCATCTATAAACTTTTGACATTCATCAACAAACTTATCAACCTGAAAGAATTGTGAAGTTTATTGTACCAAATATCACTTTATGACCATTGTGAGGAAAAAAAAGAGCAAGGTCATAACTAACTTTTACATCAATACTCGATAGGATCTACCAATCAATTTCAGTCCAGATGCAGTTAAGCATACATGCTGAGATCAGTGTTGTGAAAAAGTTAATAGATTTTACTAAAATAGCAAAATCCCTATTATATGTTGAAATCAAAATGACATGCCTCCTTCTGTGCTTAAGAAAATTAATGATGTGTATGAAGACATGAAGGGTGGTAATTTACTAATACTGGCCATAAGTGATCTATTATGTGCGGTGCACGCTTCATCGGTATTAGTAACCATAATGATTTCTAGGGGACAGCAAAAGAACTTTTTTAGCAATTAGGGTCTGTGATTTCGCCTGCATGGGCGTTTATACATGGTGCATGCAAATTAATTAATCGGTGGATGGTTGAACGTCAACCGATGCATGTGCTGAAGAAGATGAAACTCCTGTATTATGTCAGAATGAAGTTGTATATCAGGGGTTCCAAGTCCCCCACAAGTTATGGGAGCCTCCCGGAAATTGGGACAGCCTCTCACACTCCCGCAACTGGATCTCCCAAAAAAATTAACCCATCTTCTGCAAAATTATTAAATCTGCATGTTTTTTCTACTAGTATTACCCCCTTTATTATCATTTCTCTAACAGAAGTCTGTGTCGATTAGTATCACCGTGTGGACTATATAAGGACTGAGCAAAACAAAGATGTGCTAAGATTGAAAGAAAACAGATATCCTGGAAACAACTTCTTCCAACTTGGGACCCCTCATACAGTATGTGGTCGAATATGGTGGAGTGACATCTCCTGAGACTGCCCAAGGCCGGAGGCTTAAGTAGGTAGGCCTAGGCTTCTAGGCTTCTTCTTTCATAATAACATTTTTAAATGAGAATTTTCTCAGGCATTGCAAACTTGACGGAATATTCAACGCCTCAATGCCAGATTTTTCAGCGCCTAGGTTTGGTACATCTTAGACTTACATGAATGGTTTCTGGACAAAACGGCAATGACCAAAATGGTCAAAAACCAAAACAGCAACACTTTTTGACCAGAAAGGCAATAGACAAAAACAGCAGTAAGTCAAAACGGCAAGACCAAACGATGCTAAATAATTTATGTTACAAAAGTAAAAATGCAAAAAAAATTAACTAATTATAAACATGAAAGTTTACTACAATTAAATATGGTAAAAATGAGGCTAGCATCAGCAATAATATCATTAACAATAATATCATTAATAATAATAATAATACTGTAATAATAATAATAATCATAAAAATAGTCATACAAATCCAATATTAAAAAGATTGGGGGGAGAAACAATATGTAAAAGCAGTAAAACATTTAAACAAATAAAACTTTCAAATACAGACAAAATGAGGCTAAACAATTTATGTTATAAAAGTAAAAAAATGCAAAATAATAATAATAATAATAATAATAATAATAATAATAATAATAATAATAATAATAATAATAATAATAATAAACATTGAAAGTGGGAAAAAGAGCCCATGGCAATATTAGTTGCCTATTGGTACAATATCAAAACGATGTCGAAAATTATAACTGCGGCCTACGCCTGGCACATGCTAGTCTTGCATTGATTTCGTTCCTTTGCCATTTTGGTACTTGTCATTGCAGTTTTGGTCCGTTTCCGTTTTGGTACTTGTCATTGCCGTTCTGGTTCATTGCTATTTTGGTGATTGCCGTTTAGGTCATTGCCGTTTTGGTTTATTGCCGTTTTGACCTGCCACCACATGAATTAGTTAAGACTTAGCTTAGGGCTAGGCATATCCTATTCCTAGGGCCTAGGCTAGGGTCCTAGTAGCCTAGTAGTAGTAGTAGTACTAGTACTAGGCCCCAAGGCCTACGGCCCTAGCTAGGTAGACAGACCTCTAGCTACCCATGATTTATGCTAGTAGTGTGGTAGCCTACTAGTACTAGGCTAGGCCTAGGCTAGTACACAATTTCAAGCTGAAGTTAATGTAGTTGTGTACTAACATCTCTTTTTAGCGTGTCGCCTTCTCGTTGCACCTCCTGAAGAGGACTTTTCTTGTTGGGCATGTTAGAATTTTGCTTTTGGTTTGGATTTTATGTTTTGGTACGGCCGTTCGTTGTCGCGCGTCCTGTGTTACAAAGGTAGCGCCCTCTGGAATTTACCATAATCATAATCGATCCCGTACCTTTTGTTTTGTTTTTTGTGAGCAATGGTTTTCTATAACAAATGTAAGATCTTTGGACCGGTATGCTGCACAACTATATCTGACCTAAAGTTCATGCTTAAATGAGGCTGGAGTTGTGGTTAGGGTTGGGAGTATCAATTAATAGTAAGTAGGCCTACTGTAGTGTCAGTAATTAAAGCCCCATTCCCGGCAAAATTTCACTAAAAACTGACTTTTTTTAGAAAATATTCATTTGCATTACTCCAATTATTACAAATTTGTAAGATAAGACTATTAGGTCATGGGCTGGAGGGGGATCACCGTGCACCGTGCACCCCCCACCCCACAGTTAAACTTCCTTGGTATCATTTTATTCCTACGGGCATATAAAACGAAAAAATTTATGTTAACAAGAAAAAATATAGGGATGCATTGTATGTACTCGCCTCATTTGTAATGGTCATTAGTGTTTTATGGTCAATACTTTTTTTGGGGGGAGGGGTAACATTTATGCCCATAACCTGTGAATTAGAAATCCCATCAATGTTACTTTGGTAGCAATGTGTAGCATATATTTTTTAATCATATGCAGTTTAAATAAAATTAATCCGACAATTATTAACGTCACTAGAGGTCAAAAGGTCATCGACCTTTTACTAAAATGCAGATTTTTTCATAAAATATCAATAAACTTCAGTGTCATATGTCTAATTTTGGATGTATTTGATACAAATTGTGTTTTTCTTGTAGTTATTAACATATGGAATACAAAAATTGAGGTTAACAAGAAAAAAATTAAAATGCATTACCATATGTACTATTATTGTCAATGTTTATGATCCAAGAAATTTGTAATCAACAACAGTTTTTGGGGTAGGGGGTAATATTTATGCTCATAACCCTTGATTTAGTTAATGGATTTGTATGATGTTGGTATCAACATTTAGCCTATAGATTGGTCAGTCATTTAAATTGAAAAAAAATTGAAACAGCCTGAAATTGACGTAGCTAGAGGTCAAATCATTGACCTCCACAGAAAAGTTGTAAATTTATTCCCAATTCACTCACAAACGTTTACAAGATTTTCTATTATAAATAAGCATATGGAATATAAAACAATGATATTATCAAGAAAAATGTATAAATTGATTAAATGTACTACTGTCATTGTGTTATAATCTTAGAATTTGTAATCAACAACAGTTTTTGGGGTAGGGGATAAAATTAAATGCTCATAACTCTTGATTTACTCAATGGATTTGTATGATGTTGGTATCAACATTTAGCCTATAGATTGGTCAGTCATTCAAATTTAAAAATTTTTGAAATTGGCAGAAATTGACGCAACTAGAGGACAAAAGGTCATTGACCTACACTTTATTTTTATTTGCATTTTGAAAGTTTGGGATATTGAAATTTTGTTTATTAATTCCAATTATTTAGAGAGTTATTAAAAAAAATATTATTCCAATAAAAATTTTATTAATTATTTAATTTTCGTTAAAATTTTAGCAGATTCCTATTTTTAAAGATTGATGTTCTTTCATCGATCAGTTCCATCATGAAATTATTCATCTGCATTTCATTCATTTTTACCTTTTTTTTTCATCAACATGTAAAGATTTGCTAATTATATCCTTAACCTTTGTTTAATAAATTATCTAATTCTCCAGTAATATTTGATAATATTATCTTCATTCTTTTAATATTCAGACTTTTTACAAAAATGGCATTCACGTGGAGTGAATTTGTTGCTGGTGGCGCCTCAGGTGAGAGTTAGATAAATATTGAATGAGTTGTTCCTTTGTAGATCATTAATTTGCTTTAAATCACTAATACTGGATTTATAAATTATTTTATAATCATTATTATTATTTATTCAGGCTAAAGATATAATATACAAAATATAATACAAATCATAAAAAATGCAAACGAACATAACATTAACAAGTACATTAAATAGACCATAGTCATTAGCAATAACATAGGTAAACAAAAATGACAAAAGCATTGCATTATTATAGCCTAAGATTTATACATATTGATGCTAATAATAAGGTAAGTGTTAAATTAGTTATACAAAATTTATATATATATATATATATATATATATATATAAATATATATATATACCCAATTTAATGAAAAACAGTCTAAAGCAGTGGCGGATCTAGGAATTTGATATAAATGGGGGCCTAGAGAGGCACTTTGACAGATGGAGAGTCAAAACCAGCTTGGGTAAAAATATACACAGTCTGAAGCAGGGGCGGGTCTAGGAATTTGAAATAGATCGGGCCCAGTGAGGAACATGGACGGAACTTCTTTATAATTTTGAAAAATTTAGGGGGAGAGGGTTGAGCTGGCTTCTCCTCCCTCCCCCTTGAATCTGCCACTGTGAAGATAGGATCACACTGTGCAGGGAGGTCCCCCTAACAAATCAGCATACAAAGGTTTCAGAAACAACCATATCCCCTGCGATATAAAATCTCTTAAGGGGTAATTATTCTTCATGTGTCCTTTTTCATTACCCAATTTTTTAAACCACTATAAGATAATGAGAAAATAGAACACATAAATAATAATACAGTACAGCATTAATCAATCAAGAACTGAATGAGGTAGTTTAGTGTATTTTGTAATGGGATGATTTTTTTGATTTTTTTTGTTTGTGAATCTAATCCTCTTTCTTTTTGTTCCTTTAATTTTTATTGATGTGTCATGTTTTTTTTCTTCTAATTTAGTACTTTTTTAAAATTGCAATTTGTTTCCATCAATTTATCATAATATTATTGTTCCTGCAGTTAACTTCTTTGTCTATGTCCAGTATTAGTTTAAATAATATGTGCTGTTTAGTAGTCTTTTGTAATAAACAGTAAGTTAAGCAGAAGTTACTTTGCAGAGTTTAAATACTTGTTATCACAAGGTTTCTTGTTCCTGAAGTGTATCACTGTGTACACAGACCTTATGTTAATAACATTTCTCAACTAGATCCAAAGTTCTACTTTCGCTTTCATAATCATTACGTCCATACTGTTAACTTTTTAGCCCACCTGTTATGATACATGCCAGCTACATGGCCTGTCAACTTTATTTTAGACCATTTTTCACAGACATCTTTAACATTTGTTGCCTTTTTTACTTACTTCATTTTTCCATTTATCGAGTCTACTGATGTTGAGGATAGACCTAGACAATTCAGCATTGTTGTAATGCATGTGTATACATTAGTGATCCCAATATATAGAAAATCTGAACCGAAAAGTAATATTTAGTATAGCATTAGTTTTTTATCTCAACGCTTCGGGAAGTTTTATGGAGATTCTTTTTCTCATCGTTTGGATGGCAGTCATGCTAATGATCTGTCTACTCTTTTTCATGTAAACAATTTAATGATGATTGATGATAGAAAGTGTATTGTAGAAAATGTACTATATTAATCTTCATTTAAAAATTCAAAATAAAATTGTGCTTTAGGTAAAGTAACTATATTTTTCTATGTATAATCAAATTTAATTATTATGTATTTAAACATAGCATAACTTCATTTAAATACTGTAAAAAACCAAAAATATATATTTTTTTGTTATTTATAATTGTTATATTCATATTTATTTCATGGACAATTTATTAGAACATAATTTTTATGAACATGTTATCCATTTTATATATATATTTGTAAATAAATAAATAAACTGTAAATAAATATGTAATGATGATGCTAATTAATTATTTATCAATACCTTAATTATGTTTTGAATATATATTTTAGGTATTGCTGGGACTGTTGTTGGCCACCCATTTGACACGGTCAAAGGTAAGCAAATAGTTTGACCTAAATATTATCACAAGAGACTTTACACTATGTATAAATTATGAAAGAATTTTTTAAAGGTCAAAGGTAAAACTTTTTAGTTGTGATGTATTAAACAAAATTGATTCCAGTTGTTTTTAAATACAAATTTGATATATGCAGTTATACTATCTAATGAATCAACACATTGTTATAGTAATTAAGATAAAAACTAGCTTGCACCACCCCTATAGGTGTTACACTTCCCCCTCCACCAGTTTTTAAATATAAAAAAGTCTGTATCTTATTAGCCATTCCCCTTTACAGTACTGTGTTACAAAATTCATCTGACAAGCATATAAATGTTTGTTTTCTCTCTGGTGCCTGGCTTTAAAATGTTACGTAATATGTGGAAAAGCCAAACCAGTCATTCGTTGCAAATCCTGTTTCAGAGATAATGGCCACAACATGCTAGAATGTCAACATTTTGGAAATCGATTTTATTACACTAAACTAACCTTTATATATATCTATAGATCATGCTATGCTGTTATTTACTCAATTTTCAATGTTAAAACAACAATTTTTAATTAATTGGTAATTGTTTTTGCCTGAAAAATGTCCAAAATCTTAAACTTTGAAGGCCAATTTCTTAAATATTATTCTTTCAACAGCTTTTTGTTTAACCTCCTGTAACTTCATATTAACAAAATGTCAGATTTAAATGATGACCATTTTATAGCTCTCATTTTACTGTATTACTAATAACTAAATATCAATTTTCGCGACGAATGACTTGTTTGGCTTGTCTTTGTCCGATCCGCGGTTGGTGCATCGGTTGTGGCTTGGACTCCCAACCTAGAGGTCAGGGGCTCGAAAATCTCGCTGTTCAAGTCGCTTGTGTCCTTGTTGAAGGCACTTAATCTACATTTGTGTCTCTCTACCAAAGAGTATAAATGGGTACCTGGTAGGATGTTGTGGCATTGAATGTACTAGTTACGTGTGCGGAGTACAAGCGCACGACTAGGTATACTCCCCAGGGAGCAGAAAAGGTTGCACTTTGTGCTGGTTTGCCATTGTATGTTATCCGGGGGTCATAAAACTCGGCTCCTTTGACCATTCAATTTGGAATTGGCGCTATATAAATATTTGGCATTGTTATTATTATTATTATTACTATTATTATTAATATTATTATGTATGTATTGTGTGTTTAGTTCGTTTACAGAACCAAGGAACTGTGACGCGGTATAAAAGTGGTTTTGAATGTTTCATGCGTATTGCAAGGGAGGAGTCTGTAAGTGGTCTTCTGTGCTTGACTTTATTATTGGAGATATAATGTGCTGTCCTTGTTAAAGATGCACTGTCGACTGCCAAAAAAACTGAAAAAATTCAATCAAAACTTGCATTTACAGATCAAATAAGTTATTAACTTCCAACCAGTAAGAAATTGAAAAAAAATTGCTTTTCCCTGATCTTACTACAAAAATTCTTAAATTTATATGCCTATACGCAATTAAGCACAATGATGCTCAATGATGCTGCAAGTTATGGGTTATTCTCTAGTGGCATATCTTGGAACCTTGAAGTGGGGGGGGGGGGATGATAGGGCATAGAGGTGAAATGGAGGTAGAAAAATAAGGGGATTGTTTGAACATTCCCAGTGGCAGGGAGCAAGCTTTTGCTTAATTTGTACTCTACATTTACGATAAATTATTGTAGCTTTCACTATGTGGGTTTCACGCATTGTTGAATGAGATTTTTGTAAATTAATTAGTGTACAAATGTTGTTTTTTTTCAGACATTTGGGTTCTTCAAGGGCATGATATCACCACTGTGTGGTGCAGTACTATCCAACTCTTTTTTATTTGGAATTGAAGACAATATATTAGAATTGATTGGTGGTGCCAGTACTACTAATCATTTTATAGCTGGCTCAATATCTGGATTAGTTTGTACATCATTTATATGTCCCCTGGACTTGGCTAAAATCAGGCTCCAAATGCAAGGTATCGGAACAAAACAAGTTGCGCAATCACAGAAACATTACAAGAACTCATTACAAGCGATTTATAAGATATTCAAATCGGATGGATTGCAAGGTTGTTATCGTGGAATAGGGATCAATTTAATACGGGATATTCCATCAACCGGTCTGTACTTTTGTGCTGATCATTACCTTTCAAGTCTAATTGCATCATACACACCAGGGAACAAGGCTTCCACTGTATGGTTGTTCTTTGCCGGAGGACTTGCAGGTTCACTGTCTTGGTTGTCCATCTACCCTTTAGACGTAATCAAGTCCCGCTGGCAAGCTGATGGTGTTGGCCATATGAGGCTTTATTCAAGCTACCTGGATTGCCTATTACAATGCACACGGAAAGAGGGCTGGAGCATTTTATTTAAAGGAGTGACAGTCACAATGTTAAGAGGAATCCCAGTCAATGGTGCAATTTTTGTTGTTTACAAGTATGTGAAACAGCTGTTAACTCAAAGTGGGTATTCAACAGTCTGAAGTATTAACTCAAGATCAACTCGACCCCATATTTTTGGATACTCCGAGTTGGTATGGGGCAATCTGGGGGCAGCATTTGGATCTTTTTATTGCACAAGAGTTCTTGATTTTCTATTCATTGTTTAACACGCTGCACAAGAGACTTTAATTGTTAGATTATCTTATTTGTTCAAGCAGGCAAGAGCATTATATTTATTCTTTTCATTTCAAATAAAATATCAGTTTTTTTCTAAACATAAATGTCAATCACAGGGAAGACCATATACTCAACTTGACAATTCATGGATTGGAAATGTATATTCGCAAAGCTGTTACCTGCACATCCAGTTATGGCGACCATGTGACTGTTTGTACTATAATCATTTCTATGTAAAGACGTCAAAACAATGCTTCTCACAGATGACTAACTTTAGATTACCATCTAAAAACTCAGAATTTGGCTATCCAGAAAGACAGGCTCCAGAGGGTAAACATTATTTGATATAATAATAATCTGGTAGAACTGATTTTAAAGTGTACAAAATATCTTTTTTTTTTTTGTCCCCCTTTGAAGCCTGGCTTTAGGGTTGAAGTGCACCCTCACTAATTATTACAAAAATTGTGTGTAGACGAATAGGCATACTACCAATTAAATAAATAATGCCATAAAACAATAGTACTTCAATTGTAGAAAAACAATTTATTTTAATATAACAGTATTATTAAACACAGCACTTTGAAGAGTAATTTGAGGATAATTTTTAGTACAAAGAAATAATGATGATAATAGTTAAGGTGAAATTATGAGGGATGGAGAAATATTGGTGCTACTATTAATTGTAATGTTTTCAATGAAAACAATTTATTTTAATGATATATTATCACACAGTACTTGGTAATACAAAGAAATAGTAATGAAAAATTATTTTTATATTTTGAATATATTTACTTTCACAGTTTCAGTAAAATTATAAGTGATTTATAAAACTGTTTAAATTTAAAAATTATAATGCACGTTCCATTCTCTATCAAACAGGTGTTATTTTCTAAAAAGTATTTATATGCAATATAATATGATTCATGCACCTTTATTAATCATTCTGAACATGTGACCATTTATTCATGCCCTTGCAGTGGGCAGATGAGAGTATATCTTTATTTGAAATGCTTTTGAAACAGCAGCGCACGCTCTTGCGGTGTGTAATAAAATGTTACATGCATATACCTGTAGCTGTATGAACTGGGCGATTTGAGACTTCACAATATAAATCTTACATTATTACAAAATGTAACTTTTAATACAAAGAGTATAGAATTGAGGGGCGCCCTATTAGGATTCGCTCGTGGCAGTACTTTTTGAAATAAGATTATGTTCCAACAAGAGTCGGACTTCTTGTAGTTCTATACTGTTTGATACAAATGAAATATTTCTGATTTAATAAGCAAAATGGCCAAATATAAAAAAATTTTGCATGTATACACAACCTGTCCTTAATAATTAATTTTCAGGACGGTATTAAAATGACATCATAATGCAACTCTAGCGCATACTGTACTAACTTGGTCCACATTTTTTCGATACAACTCAATCAGTCTTGATCAGTGTAATGGACCATACTGCTAAGCTCCACCCCTTGGATACTGTTGCTAAGGTCTCACATAAATGTCAACTGTTAAGTTTGATTGACACTCTGGAAAGATCTAGTCTTTCTTGCTGATGGCTATGTAAGGCTTCTTGGCATATATTGTAGATTACACGTAGGATGTCAAGTCTTGGCAATGAATTCTGGAAAACAGAAATTATACAGATAATTTGATGACCATTCCACATTGGTAGAAATTCTATACTGGCCCATATGCAGTATTTTCCTTTCTGCTTTGTGCTGGCCAGGGATGCTTAATTATTTTTTTTGTAGACAGAGGTATGATTGTTGCAGGCCAAAACTTAAGGTTGCTTTATTCAGAGTTGCAACTACCATATCAGAAATGCCGTTCTTGTATCGTAAAACATGTTTAAATATCATTAAATATTCTCTGCATTTATTTATTGGTCAAATTCAGTACTGGATTGTCATCATTCAAACACTTAACTTTCAGGGTTTTTTATATTTTTGTGTTATTGTTTTGCTCTCTTATGAGCTCACCCGGTCTCTAGGCACCATATACCATACACTACCTCCACAGTAAAGTGCCTACAGTATGAAACCAAACAACCAATTAAATTGGGCCCCTAAAGAGGCCTTGGGGCTGAGAGAGATGTCGTTATTTTCTCGGTCCTGAAGTACAATTCATAGTACTTACTGTAAAAACAGGTATAACAGATTCCTCTGAATCAGAAGTTGGAGAGTTCACAAGCACAACTAGGTAATAAATAACTTTGTACTGTAGAAAAGAAAAACTTGGTGAAAATGCAGGAAATAAATTATTAGACATTAAATTACCATAAGATACAGTTACTTCACAAAAGTCATTAAAAAACAGACATAGAATGCACTATAAAATATGCAATAAATGGTGTAATTAAACAGTGGTGAATTGTATACAAATTGAAACATAATTGCAAGTTGCTGTGACTGAATAGAATCTTACAAGAATATGTTGCAACAATAATGTACAAATTCATATATCAAAAATATGAAATAAAAATGTAAAAACATGTACAGTAGAATGGAAACATTTTGCCCATCTTGCATTTGCTGTGATTAAGACCTAAAACTCATGATACACACCCACTAGGACACCACAGATTGTTCCATTTTCAATATTATTTTCTCTAGTTTGCTCATTTTACTGAATTGGGCAAATATTACAAGGGGTAAACCAAATTGCAAGCTTATTAACTATAATATATTGAATCAGGCAACTAAAAAATAAACAACAGAATGCCAAAATGGTAAACCAAATCCTGAGCTAAATTTTAATATACTGAATAATGCAAATATGATTAACAAACTAATATTTAAATGCTAAAAGGTGAAAACTGGGCAATAAACATGTATGGAATGCTAAAAGGGCAAACCAAGTTTTCAAAAATATGAGACATCAAAAGGCAACAAATTATTTCTGGAATATTACTGTATCACAGAAAGGTCATATTTAAACAAGTATGGAATGCCACCTTAACTGCTTGTTATACAGTAATTGTTAAATACCTTACCATAGATATAGCCTCATTTATAACAACATCTTTCACAATATCATATGGAATGAATTCAGTGGAATGTTGACCAAATGCAGAGCATTTCTGCAGCTGGATACCAATGGAGGGAAGCAAAACAATTGTTTCTATAGAAAACAAAATTAGTAAATGACTATAAAAAATCAATACAAGAAACAAACAGGCATGGATCTGTTTTACATCTCTTTCAAAGTATGCGGCACTTTCCATTAATTTTTTAGTGTGTGTGTAACATGGATAAAGACGAGCCAAACAAATATATTTTAAGTCTGCCAGCTCTCCCTTAGTTTTTGATATTCTAGAGTTGTCCTGAATTAAGTCGGGCACTCAGTGCATAATATAATGGTCGTATGATCATAGGCCGACGAATCCTGAGAGCTCCACTTCCTGGGAGCGTTAGGCAACGCAATGCCACGTGCAGACTTACAGCAGTCTGAACGGATCATCACAAACAACAATCTGTTGCACACAGGTTGTGGCGTAGCGTTCTCCATAGAATCGCATTAGCTGACGACCGTCGAACACAGTAATAGCCCCGCTTTACAATTTTGGTGCATTGATGCGTTTCTCTGCATTCTCTCTGCATTCAACCATTTTGTTTTTAAATGAAAAGTAAATTTCAAGCTAAATTGGCACTGTCAACTATTTTTTTCAATAGGAATAAAAATATTTGTTCAACTTGTTTTATTTTTCTGCATCTTCTCAAACAATGCCACATTAGTTTAAAACGTAATAAAACAGTCATGAAAAAGTAGAGTAATACCCCATTCAGACTAGCATTGCATTGCGATGGGTTGTAGCAATTGCAACAATCAATCGCAAAGTAAAATCGTGTGTGAAAGCTCACCAATATAGTCGATATGTAATCGATATCGCAATTGTTACCCGTTGCGATAGGGTGCTATAATCTTTATTACTCCCGATTACCACGGAATCCGATCGCAACGAATCACAACGAATTCCACAGACACTGTTTGGCTGAGGTCAGTCAACATAGGCCTAGCCACCGGAGGCCTACGCCCTAGAATGTAAAGTTTGTTTGTGTTGGTCTGAATGCGTTCATTGATTGTGATCGGGAGTAATCAGTTTTGGATTATCACCGATTACAGCGCAACCAATCGTAACAGAGTGTATTCTCAATAGGGTATAACTGTCCTACTCTGACATTCTGTTTGACAAACTATGACAAACGGTATCAGTCAGTCAGCACTTAAACTTACCATCTTTAACTTTGCAGAACAAAATATAAAGAATATATAATATACATGCAGACAGCAGCACTGCTACAACATAATTTAAGAAGACTGAATTCTGTCAAAAATAAATCAAAAACAAATTAAATTTAACTAAATACTATAATTATAGTGTCTTTTTTTAAATATCTTGTAATTGTATAGATATCACAAATTCCATTGTTCTACTAAAACAATGTATGATTTATTGCTAAATACATTTAATAGTTCACTGGACTAAAATTTTAATTTGCTGATCAAAAACCAATTTCTAATGTTTTTAACCTGGGCGTATTTCTTTATCTTCACCGCCAGCAATAAATATCCCACCCTTTGAAAAATTCTCCACCTCGCCGTACTCCCTACCAGAGAATTCTCCAACAACAACACCCCCCCCCCCCCCCCCCCCCCCCACACTGAATTTCGGTGATATAATTAAATTTTCCATACATTTTTCTTGGAAATTTACTAACTTACATATACCTTCGTTGCCACCGCGAAATATGCGACACACGCGACACAAACCACAGCAGTGAAAAAGAACCAGAGACTGAAAATCGACTGGCTAATTGTGACAAATTTGAGAGGGGCACAGCACCCTGCCCAGTCACTTCCGTATTCGTTTCTCTGCAGAAAGATGGCATCTGGTCGAGCACTGCCTCGACGAAATGTGTGTTCTGGATGCACATGTATTTCCTGTCCATGTGCATTCAACACATTTACATACATAACACAAATCGACCAGTCGCAGATGATGTAATTTGCTGGTTATTGACGAAGTGTCTATCTAGGCCAAATGAACAAATTAGAGATGAAAACACGGTTTAATCATCCTCTCATAGGTGGCTGCCATTTTGTCGTCTGCATCAAAGATCTTATAAACACAAGATAGCGTTCTCCGCGATTTACGCGTGCAAATTCTGTAATAAGGCATGAATGGCGCCCTCTTGCTAAATTGGAAACTTTTGACCTTTGACCGCTCTGATCTGAC
>NW_022733259.1:1559685-1561026 GCF_011630105.1 Anneissia japonica | reverse complement strand
TATGACCATACCGTACTGTGAACAGCAGAACAGGAACCATCTCAAATCCATGGCAACAGATAGGACGCCCTCTTCCAAAACTGATTACTTTTTCTCTTTGGTATAATAGCGCACGAATGACGCCCTCTTGCTAAATTGGAAACTTTTGAACCTTGACCGACGCTTCTATTTGTTACGCGTAAATCGCGGAGAACGCTATCTTGTGTTTATAAGATCTTTGGTCTGCATCCTCTTAGTGCAAGAGGGCGCTATAGTAATTTTACCAAAGACCTTATACTGGTATGAGCGTGTTAATATGAAATTTCAAGAGATCGCTATAGTAATTTTACTGGTGATGAGAGTTTTGATATGACATTCAAAACGAACCGGGTATTTAAAGATAATATCATGCCAGCGTCACCAATGTAATATTTCTGAAAATTTCGAATAAAAATTAAAATTGTATATTTGGTTTCACTCCATCATAATGCATGTATCTAAGACTATTAATTTGTGTGGGATGCCAAAAAATAATGAAACATTTATTGTTCTTATTTGAGTATTGTTTCTATGATTTACCTATTTGTGCGTATATACACCGTATTTATTCAAATAAACGCCCCGCTTTCAATAAACACCCACTTGAACAAACGCCCCTCCAGAGCCTAATTTGGAATAATAAACGCTCCCTCGTCGAATGAATGGCTCAAGGCGTTTATTTTTCCCTCAAATAAACGTTGTCTCCCCCTACCCACGGCCCCCACTAATGACTGTAATCAAATCTAATGGAAGCAATATCATTCTCAACACATTCTATTCATGTTCTACTCTAGTAGAATCCCATTTTTTCTAACATGGTTGGGATCAATACGGTAAGTCTTGATCACGAGTAACACATTTTATATGGAGTGTATTTTACATTATTACAGTGAAATTAAGGGGTGTTAATTTGAGGATATACGCATCCATTCTACACCCAAAAAAAATGAGTGCCTCCCTCGAATAAACGCTCCCTCAAAAACTCTTTTCAATATTAAACTCCCCGGTGCGTACGTTTATATTCGAATACCGGTAAGTGCGGTACAGGTATATACATTTTGAAGAATCTACAAGTGTGAAAAAAAGTTTCCCAGCAGATATACATCCTATTTTATAAATTCAAGACAAGTTACAGTTTATTTCTGGCCTGTTGTTGCACTTTTTATTAATTTCTTCGAAGATCCTATCTTGTCGTTCATTGATGGCTGTTTAAATTGTATACAGAAATACTGGTAAATCAGTAATTATTTTAAATGTTGACAGTAAGTAAGAAAGTAACTTTATTGCTTCTCTTTTATAACAGAGGCACAACCGTAAAAGATG
>NW_022733259.1:1541976-1559628 GCF_011630105.1 Anneissia japonica | reverse complement strand
GTTCCTATATAGTCTGCTGCCCTCTTTGTGTTGGTTCCTTCAAGAGTAGTTACAGTGCTGTATCCATAGAGTTTATAGAAGACCAGTGTGACCACTGCTTGGGATTTATTCCAAGGTCTTGGGATTTTTATGACACCTTGGGTTCTTGGGATTTTTAGAATGATATGGAATTTTCAATTTGTTTCCGTCAAGAAGTGAACAAATAGGCTGATAATGACCATATAAAACCACAGTTGACAGTTCAGAAGGGGCTGTTGTTCAAAATAAAAGACCCATTGAAAGCTTTGTACTTTTTTCAATTCTTTCTGATAGACTATTGTTTGAAGTCATTTTCATCATTTTTCAAATATAATAAGGTCATTTTTAAGTTTAATCTCTTCGATATGTGTCCCATTGGCAGATACAGTGTTTTCTTTAGTTCATAGAGCTGAAGTTGAGCAAAAATATTGCACCTAGATGCCAGGAAATCTTGCAATTAACGTCTCATATTTCGCAAATGATTTTCATTGTTTTAATTTGACAATTAGAAGTTCAATAAAATTCATCAAAAATACTTTACTCTTCTCACCAGATTACACCTCCCGAAAAAAGAAGTTAAAAATCAACGCCAATACAATTGCCCTGTCATTTTATGTAGGTATATGATTTTAATTTATGTAAGACATTGCTACCATTACCCTCCAACTTCAGAAAATGGTACACAGTTGAATTAAAACGAACGAGTACAGTGTAATTGGTCTCGAAAATCCAGACACTTCGTTATACAGTACAGATTACAGTCAGTATAATTTGCTCCTTTTAGGGGCGTTGAGCAGTACACATCCAGAAGGCTTTAAAATTGGACTTCTAAATGAAATTTTATGTATATATACTAATATTTTGCGAATCTGAGTCTAAAAATTACAAAGGTTGCTTTGAAAATACTCAAAGCAATCTTCGTATTTTTTAGACTCAATCTTAGGAATTTTTTATTTTTCCCAGTGGTCACGCTGTACAAGACTACATACAGTATCTTAAGTTTATAGCAGCAGCTTTGAACAAAATTACATCCGGATACACTTTATCCCTTTCACATGCCTGTTGGTTTTTTCTGCGGAATAACAATACACTTCTGTAGTATGACAGACTTTTAACTGTACAGTGAAAAGTCCTTGATTCTATAGAGGCAGTAAGCAAGACCCCATCCACGATACTTTTGCGAGGCTTTCAGGTTGAAACACAAGCTGTAGGGGACTGTAATTCAGTGGCGTATTTACGGGATGCACGCCTCTCCAAAAAAATCATTGTGAAGTAGTTAAAAATCACCTTATTTTGCGAGTTACCGCCCCTCAACTGATCATCGAGCCGCACTTCACGCCCCCACTTGCAAGACTTCTAGATACTGTATACCACTGCAGTAATTTTGAAACGCGTCATTAATTGTGCTTACAGTACTGTAAATACTTTTGTATACTGTATTGATTTTGCAGCACAGACTACAATATACCGTAATTCGACTATCTGTTTGGAATTCCTTGAAAGTAAATCCGCTTTTATCACAACACAGTTATGTAGAGGATTAGTGGTTTACGTATACAGTACTGTACATACATATATACTGTACTACTACTTTACAAAAACACTTGTTGACAAATAAAATAAAGATTTATGTCAAATTTATTCTTCCTCTTAGGAATAACAATTTACAACAAAAACAATGACATTTTTAATGAAACAAGGCATGAAAATACTGTAAATTAAGTGTTTATAGGTGTCCACAATCTTCTTTATACCACAAATCTAAGTATAAGAGTACAGTATGTGTTTATATAGTACGTGGTCATTAACCAGGATTTATTAACCAATTAAATTTGATTGTACAGTACTCTGAATATAAAAAAGGATGTCAAATTATAGAGTCATATGGAGTAGCTCCATGATTATGAGTCATTGAAATTCATCCTTAAATATCTTCCTGGTAGAGTAACTGCAAACGTCACCAAAATTAATTAATGATAACAATTATTAACTGTAAAATTGAACAAATTTAATATTCAATACAGTCCTATATAGTTAAATCAAGACTATGTAAATTGTTCTTAGAACAAACATTATATATAACAAAAATATAAACTCTATATACCCTTATTAAAACATTTTAACAGAAAACTGAATTTAAATAAAATAAACTTTAACAACCATGTCCTAAGAAACCAGGAAGTATCTTTGTTTAAAACTCAATGCATAGATTTTAAGTTGAACCAATACTGTCTGGTTCATCATCTATTAAATGAACGTTTGTTAACGTCTGAAATTTGTTTGGCATAGGATCAATTCTTTGTAGATATTTTGATTTTGGAAAAATTGATTTACTGTATTCAATTGTTCAGAGTCTTTTACCTTGTCAATAAACTATGGGAATATTATATCAAAAACATATGTCAGTAGGCCTATATGTTACATAAATTATATATACAGTAATGTAAATGTTTACTGTAAGCTTATCTGATCTTCTTAGGTAGAAATATCTTCTAGGCTTAAAGTGAGAAATAAAAAAAATACTTTATTTTATTTAAATAAGTAGTGTTGCGTAAAAGGGGAAACCTGGTTATTATATTGCACACATTACCAACCGAGTTCATCCTCTTTACTGTCAAATCATAACATGCAATCATTGAACATTTGATAAATTATGTTATACCTGGAATTGAAATTGCTATATAGGGCCTAGGGCTAGCATAGTTAAAGTAGTCCTAAGGCATCTTTGTAATTGCATGCGGATTCAATTAATGTTCATAAAGGTGTTACAGACTTAATATAAAATATCATTGCATCCATTCAGAATTGCGAATGTTACAAATGTTTGTCCTTTCCTCAACATCAATTGTCAACATGGACTTCATCAATTCCTTCACCTCAGATGACAAATTGCACGAGTCTGGAAATGTAACACCTTCTTTTTGTTCTTTCATTAACTTTGGAATACTTTCAGTATTAAATGGTCGATGACCAACTAACATTATGTAGAGAATAACACCTATGCTCCAAATATCTGCAACCCGTGGATCATAATCGTCCTGTCGCAGAACTTCTGGTGCAATGTATTCTAATGTCCCGCAAAATGTGCTGCATTTATCACCAGATTTACAGTTTCTTGCAAAACTAAAGTCTGATAGTTTCACATGATTGTTTTGGTCTAGAAGTATATTTTCACACTTCAAATCTCTGTGCGCTATACCCTCTTCATGAAAGTATTCGACAACCTCGAGAATCTCCTTAAAAGTCCGCCGAGCCCCCTTTTCTGTCTCAGGACCAAACAGTTCAATTCGTGCAAGGAGGTCCCCGTGAACAGCTTTCTCCATCACAATGTAAATGTGTGCATCACATTCTATGACCGATAAAACTTCAATCACTCGTTCATGCTTTACTTTCCGGATGATTTCAAGTTCATTCGGAAGGTACTTTTTCATGTACCTACCGGGAGCATCTTTTAGACTAATAATCTTGATTGCTATCTGTCTATTGTGTAAATTCGACCAACCATCCTTAACCTTTGAGTAGGCACCCTCGCCGATGGTCTTGCCAACTTCGAATCCCTGATTCAACAGCACCTTTTCAATGTTGACGACTGCCGCAGCGGTATGTACCTCTTGTTTGGATTTCTTCGAGCATTTTTTTGAAGTTGTAGTATTACCTCCAGTCATTTTGCAACAGTAGTAGATGTAATAATATAAATTTACTTTCAGAGATAAAGATCAGAATTGCTTCAGTTTAGCCTAGTAGTTTAATTATTATTAAGTAGACAGGCTATATGTATGTACAAGTAGTAGTACCACAATCTATCTCGTGAATGTGGCGCAAATAAAATCGCAAGGAGTTGTAAATTCATTCACATTGAATTCGACGAACGTCATTGGTTGACTAGCCATGAAATATCTATTGATTGGTCAATGCCAAGGTGAAATCACTGAAGCATGAGATGAAGGGCGGGGACTAGTTAGGCATGTGAGGTTTTCATGAAGTGCACGATGGAAAATTCCACTGCTGTTTGTAGATAACTAGCTCAACCTGTACCAGAGCCGTAGATAGAGAGAGTTTGGCCAACTTGGCGCATGGGCGCCATGTTGTCACCAAACAGCGTGCGCGCGTATAGCTTTATAACATTTTATAAAACACTGATGCTGCATAAACTTTCTTTCATTATTCTGTTCATGAGGCCAATTCAATTATGGGATTTTAACATATCATTGTAAATATCATATATAATCATATTTACCTAACTTTGGAATTAATTAATCAGTGACGTGCTGTATTATTTCGAGAAGATAAAGTGAGGACGATTCTTTATTTTTTTTTCGTTACGATTATCTTTTTGTTTTGAAAGTCTATCATCTAGGCCTAGGCCTCTATACCTAGTTGCTAGCAGCCTCCTCTGAGGCTCCTAAGAGTAAGAGGCAACACTGCAGAGGAGAAAGGTTTGTGCAGACAGAGTAGGTTTGTGAATCGTAGGCGATAATATGTTAATTTCGTCTGTAAATGAATGATAAAAATATTAATAACATGAAAGTTTTATAATTGTATCTAGGCCTTTAGACCTATGACTTCGTAAACTTTAATTTATGAAATAATATATGCTGGTCATCTGCAAACCAATACAAATAAATAGCCTAGGCCTATTTGTAAATTGTAATCTAAACAATAAATCAAAGTTGAAGAATTATTGCATTGAGAGAAATTTTTGTACATATGCCTAATCATTCATAATCAAGAAGCTAGGCCTTGTAAGTCAAATAGCAGCATTCTCCATACTTTGTTTATAATATTAGTGAGTTATAATATTATCATTATTAATATTACTGAATTATTATTTATTATTATTTTTTATTATTTATTATTATTCATTGAAATTTTGATTTGTAATTTGTAAAACATTTAAACGTTTTGATTTAAAATATGTATTAAAACAATCAATATATTATAATACAGTTTAGGCATATCTTTAAAATATATTTTTATCTATAAAATCTTTATTTGCACAATTAATTGATTTGTAAAGCACAATTGGGCATGTTTGCATAGCACAGGACTCCTTGGACAAGTTTTCGCTTTTATTGGAGGATTCAATTATTATTTTTAATTATAATTTAAGCTACCTTTGACTGATTCTTCATGTAGCTTTCTGGATAGTTATATAATTTAACAGCAAAGTGCAACATTGCATCTTTTTATAAATCATTGCTGCTTGAAAATCCTTCCTTTTTTTTTTTACTACATCGTAATTAAGCCGATTTAAGTACTACCTTACGGTGTTCGGCCGAAGAAGTACCGAAATTTAGGCCTGTCTAGGCCTAGGCCTAGTAGTAGTAGGTGGATATATATTACCGCGAAGTGGGGCGGGCGGTGGTACATGCCTTATAATTTACTACGTGGATAGCTAGATTTTTCGATCGCCATGCAAAGTTAAAATAAAATCCCAAATCTTCCTCCTTTTTGGAATTTAAGGAAATTAATACATTTTTGTTTCTTTGTTGGATCGATTGCAGCAACCCCAAGCCCAACATAACGGTATTTCACATTATAATTATTTATAGCATTAATCAATCATCTATAATATTACTGCTAACTTCCTACCCTATCGCGTTGGTGACAACATGGCCGGTGTAAGTCACGTGATTGAAACCGAGTTGGCCAAACTCTCTCTATCTACGGCTCTGACCTGTACCATCTGTTGCCGCCCGCGTACTCGCGTAATGTGTAGCATGGCCTATACAGTAACATGATTATAGAAATGAATCATATGATTGAAATAATCCCAGTAGTTTTCATCTTCATAATGGTTATACTAAAAAGAACAAATTCAATCGTTTATACTATATTGGCTGTAGGAATCATAATCCAAGCAGCGTGGAGGATGAAGTCATTAGCTCCATGCTCCAAATGAGAGTACTGTAAAGAAATGGAAAATTCCAAATTAAAGGTCAGATGTATGGATGTACTATCTGGCAGTAGGATCTAAAGTCTTTGCCTAGGGTAATACAAAATTCCTGCTGGACATAGGCCTACAAATAACAGTGTCATGTATTTTTTTTTTTCAAAATACAGATGAACTTCACAGATGGTGCAATCGTACTACCTTAAAATAATTGTTCGTTTCAGTATTGTGTTTCTGTTGATATATTATTTTTATCATTATGAAAATAGGGATTTCCAGGCACTTAGAGGCCCATTTAATTCTCAATCAAAATGTTCGCACCTCAGCCCCACCATGGTGTGGACTCCCACGCACTCCCTAACGCCAAATCGTGCATTCGCCTCAGATACTCTTCATGATGACTCTGTATTCCAGTCTTTCATCATCCGTTTCTTTAGCACAGATTCTATCACCATGTGGTTCTTGAAACTTTCCATGACCTTGACCTTTCACCCCAAAATTTAATTACATCTTTCTCAGACCATGGTATCATTCCAATGAACATTTTGATGATCCATTCGTTTTTGCATAAGCTTACTAAAAGACAGACAAAAGGCCTCCAAATAACCTCTATGGGGCAGATATAAAAAGATGTTACAATACTTTGTCTATCCAGATAACTATTTTGAGGTGCAGCATGCCACAACATATGGTAAAGGTAAAGCTAAAAACAGAATGTAAATACGACAAAATATTTTTATCCTCCTCATCATCATCACATCGATCATCATCAGCCTCTCTTTTTAATACCTCCATGCTTATATCATCACAGCAAAATCATCATTATCCTTCAGCTATTCATAGTTCTGAACATCATTCATACATACACACCAAAGCTCACACATTTGGCATTCGAAGGTCTGTCTCACACTCACGCTTAAGGACCAAATCTCACGCATAATGTTGTCTATAATACAAAATATATGTAGCTCTCTCTCTCTCTCTAAATATCATCATCTACAGAACTGTACTTAAAATAGGATTGATTTTGTTATTAAATATTTGAACACAAATAGTGCTGCACTGCACCAGGGTTAAGTTGGCTTTCTATTTTAAGTAAGCCAGACACACCCTAGGGGAGCAATTTTTGGAACAAAAGCCTCACTAACATTAGATTCAGTGCAATTGTCTTGTCACTTGTTGCTTGTATAATGCTTTTCCTTTTAGTTACAAAGCACTTTAAGTTTTTCCCTGGTCATTGGGCCCACATGCTTAAGTGTTGCTGCCATATTGGCGCAGTAACAGGCAACCCCACCAGGTACCCATTTATACTTCTGGGTGCAGAGAAGCAATGAAGACAAAGTGCCTTGCTCAAGGACACAAGCGAAATGCACAGCGAGGGATTAAAACCCAGACCTTGAGGTTGGGAAACCAAACCATTCCCGCTGCGCCAAACTGCTTTTTTTGGTTAAAATACAACTGAAACTATGACATGAAGCAAGTACTTATGATCAAAGCTGATCCTTTGTTGTTTAATGTTCCATTTCTGCTAACACAACTGCAAATTATATACAAATAAATATAACAAACACAGAAATCACAAATTTAAAATTACAAATTCCTAATTAAAAATTATTGTAAAAAACATTGATAGGAGCAACACTGCCCCTATGTTTTTTTTATGTTGTCATTCACAAATAATCCACAGTAAAAATCACTGCATTCTTGAGAAACCATTAAAAAATATATAAATTTAAAATATAACAATTCAACAACTGAAAATGGGCCCTACTGCAGAAAAAATACAAATACAAATTCTCAATTAAAAATTATTGTAAAAACTACTGAATAAGATAGGAGCAACACTGGCCCTATGTTTTTTTATGTTATTATTCACAAATAATCCACAGTAAAAATCATGGCATCAATAAATAGGAATCCAATTCAGCAATTTAAGACAACAGGCCTTACTACAGAAGAAATATAATTGTTCAATTGGGTAATATAAAATGTAATGCAGTTAAGTGTTAAATTTATATTATTGATATTTAATGCCAAAACAAATTATTTTAACTTTAAATTATGTACATAAATTACTTTTTTTAGATTTCAGAAATTGATTTATTTCGTAGAATGCATTGTATAGAATTTAGAGTCATGGTTTGGTAATGTTTCACATTTTGAAAATAAAAGTATCATTGAAGAAGTTATCTTCATTGTCACCACCTCCAAACATGATTACATCTGATAAATTTTCTTTGTCATTTTCATCTGCAAAATTGTAGCAACAGATTAAGGTGTGTCCGGCTTTAGGGACTGCTGGAACTGGGAGCTCAACTTGTGTCCACAAAAGGTCATCTATAAAAAAAGGTCAAATTATTATACATAGTAAGTACAAATATTATTTGGTAGACAAAAAAAACAAGGGGTTTACAATAAATTCACTCATGAATAACCACTACTCCGTATAGTGTTATGTAACATGTTATGCGGAAACGGAGACGAACCGATTGGTTCAGGCGACGATCGGACTACGTCTGAAGAGGGTCCAGACGGACCGAAAATTTGCGTCACATACAGTAAGTGTTGAATGTATATATATATATATATATATATATATGATTATATATGTTTTTACACTGCTGTCAGTACACCATACTTAGGGTCGAAATGGCTCCATTTCGTGTTAAATCTTGTATTACAATAAATTGTTATGTATTTTTATTAAGTCTATTGTTTACAGTTTGTATATTTACATCAATGTAAAATGCAATAATAGAGCCAGACATTTTTGTAAGTAAAGTAAAATTTAATAAATTAATCAATGAAAACAGCAGGAATAATTAAATAAAAAAGTTTCCAGATTCAGAAAATATAACTATGCCACTTCCTAACTGGACACACTCAATAGTTGGATCTTTTTGAGCTATGCCAAAGTTTCACAGATACAATCATTTAGATATTGTGCTGCATTATTTGGTGTTGAAAGTTTCAAACATGTAAATTTTGAGTTAGGCAATGTGTCATCCAGGATATTATAAACATTCCGTTGTTTCAATTTCTAGTCATGGAAGTTTCATACTGAGTACCAGCATGAGAGTCATATCCAAACTGTCAGACATACGCAACTACTTACAATACCTCTTTGATATGTCCGCACTGCAGACAGACCATACTCATGATCATAGCCAGGATTGTCATAATAATAATAATAATAATTAGCTTTATTTTAACATGGGAAAACTTGTTTCAACAAAAGTTGTTCTTCTACAAGTCCGTGAAGAAACAAACAAATTTTACAAAATGAAATTAATAAATTTGAAAGCAAGTCAAAAATAGTAGCATATGGCTACCATTTAGTTAACAACTTAAAGAAAACCAAAAATTACATTTATACAACAATTATTCTATATTGAAATGTCGACATTCTGTAACCAGGACCCTTAAAAAACCCCAGACCCCCCCCCCCAGAAACTCTACCACGGATATACCTCGCAACCCGGACATTTTGAGAACTTAAAAGCCTTGGTTACGAAATGTTCAGATTGCGAAGCACCCGTAGCACAGCGTCATGAAACATCCAGGTTACACAATATCTGCCACTCATCTACATGATAAAAAGATAAAATAAAAAATTACCAAAAAGGTACTTATTGAACTTAAATTAAAAATTAAACTTAAAATCAAAATCATTAGCTAATATACAGTGGTAAATAGAAATGCAATTTCACAATGAATGAACAAAAAGAGTTTTTTACATGGTAGCAATAAACATTTTTTTTAATATAATTGACATGGAACAGGGGGTGTAGTCTGTAAAAATGAACCAACTGGGGAAGGGCCTGTTGGGTCACAACTTTTGTATTGCAGCACATGTGCACGTAGGTATTTCATGTCAAAATGGAAAAGATTTAAGATTTTTCTCTTAAGTTTTATTACAGAATATCACAAATTACCAAAATGTAAAAAGCTAAAAAACAAGAACCCATATGCGTAGGCTCGGGAAGAGGGGGTACAGATGCATCCCCCATTGAAGCAAATTAGTTCCACTAAGTGTGTTAAAATACTAAAAATAACCATTACATTTTTACTGGAATAGGGATTTAATTTCGCATTCTGGAATTTAGTTCCACATTCTCATTTTGCACTCCTCCAGGCAGAATCTAGCCTGCACCACTTGAACTAGGTATTTGGCAAGCAAAACAATTAACAAATGAAATATGCTGGTTTAATATATTTGATTCCTGTTTGTCTTTCAATCATTTTCAAGTTATAAGTTGTCTTGGGTCGATTTTGTCCGGGTTGTTTTTGACCCAATTAATTATGTGTTATTTACAAATTATTGCAAATACTGTTGCAGGTATGATATTAATAAATGTAAACTCAATATATAGGCCCCAGATTGTTATTTAATAAGGTTAACATTAGCTGGTAGCTACAATTTCCTGAAGAACCACTTCCTGAATATGGAATGTTCTGTAATAATATACAGTACAGCTAAATATATATGGTGTTCAAGGTCATTAAATAATGTGACAAATTATTTTTCACATAGCATGATTTTCTATGGTGATCAGGAAGGTCATGTATGAACAAACTATGACAATACAGTGATCAGGATGGAAGGTCATATGTATGAACAAACTATGACAATAAAGCAAACTACTGTATGACAATAAAGCAAAGAGACCATTGTTAAGTTCAGATAGGTTTGTGTACAGCTAAACTACTGAAGTTTCAATAGAACAGCAATAAAACTTAAGTACTTAAGCACAGCCTAGCACACAAAAACCTACCTCCTTTGAAAGGGGCAGATCCAGGTATTTGAGGGGGCCCTGGGAGGGACTTTCACAGATGGAGGGTCTATACCACCTCAGCCCTACCATGGTTGGCATTCAGGTATGAAAATTTATGATTATGGCACCCCTAGGTGGCCAGAAATGGCACACCCAGACTTAAAATTTGAATATAATTTTCTTTGTTCTCCATTTTTTGAAAATTTTGAAAAATTTAAAGGGGGAAGGGGAGGGAGGTGGTGGCCAGCTGCCTCTTCCCCCTAAATCTGCCACTGCATTATATCAGTACAATATATTTTATGATAGTGTAGTATAACAACTCATAAAATATATAATGCATATGAATATAATATACAAATCTATATAATTTGAAAATGTTAAAAGTCACACACTTCTTTACGGCATAGGATTCATGCATATGACAAGAGTGGAAGATAAGTATGAAATTTAATCAATTGCTTAAAATGGTAATTTTATAAATTGTTTTTATATTTCCCACACCTGTTCAGTGTGTAAATACTATATTTACTACCATCTGGGGGTACCATATTCAGCATTTTATCGCCCCAGCCCTGGCGAGGTACGAGGTGGTGTCAAATTTCTTCTTTGTCTCACAAATTTTTTCATAACCTTGCCAGTTGTAAGAGTTGGAGACAAATTTAATAAAATGCCACGCACACACTTATTTTTGTTTTGTTTTATGTCTCCTGTAATTTATAGGTCCTTAAAGCTTTTTTTAAATTTTTATTTGACTGCTTGACACTACTATTTCAATGTGTTTATCTTGGTCAGTTTTCACACTAATTATCAGCAGAGCTCTTAGTCATTATAAGATACTAAAACAAATGCAAGATTTTCTTTTGAATTATCATGCAATTATAAGTACAGATCTCCCTCTAAGTAAAGACCCCTCCAATTAAAGACCATCTCCAATTAAAAACCACGTTTCTGTGGTCCCAAATTAACAAATGTCTTTTGTTTTTATTTATTGTAGTTAGAGACCAAAGCTACGAAGACCTTGGATACCCCGGTCACAAAAGTTGTCTTTAATTAGAGGGAGACCTGTGCCACAAATTTGATTGTATTATGTATTTTTCAACCATCTTTATATTATTTTTGTTTGATATTTAAAAAATGTTCTCCACTTGTTTTCTTCCCCCTACACTTTCTCATTTTTCCTACCCTTTTTTATTTCCGCTTAGCCCTCAATTTAATGCTAACAATTGAACAGGTCGCAACAAGCATACCCAGGACTGAAACTCCCAACATGGCCCCACTGCTAGCATCAGCTCACCTACTCTCGACCAATCAGAATGCAGAAGCACTTGACATAAACAAGCATTCTTCTCAAACATAAAGTTTGATTTCTACCCTCAGACAATACAGCTTTCAGATCATAGACCTTTATTACCAAGGTCTGGTGTTCAACAGGGTCGTTTACTTTGAAATACATACATCTTTACATTTAGGCTTGCTAAAGGACCTTTACAACCAATATAAGTTTCTATTCCAAAGCAATGCATAATATTATACTTTTTCAAATACCCATATTTTATTATAGTCATAAAGATGATCAATAGGCTTGGATGGACACCTCTATCAAGAGACACAAAAACATTACACTGATCCTCCTTTTCAAAACTATCAATAAAATCATTTATATGGCCTTTTCTTGGTCCCACCTGAGTCTCAACATCTAAATTGATTAACAGCTTAAACATTAACTGCAACACAATATGTTACATCAATCACAACCGATACATACAGAAACTTGCTCTTTCCAAGAACAATCACACATTGGAATATGCTTGAACCTTTACCTCCAAGTTAATAAATAATGATTCTTCTTTACTAAACCATCAATAAACAAATTTACAGAGCCTTCCCGTTGGTCTCACATGAGCCTCAACAAAGTAGATTAACATTAGCAACAAAACATTAGCTGCAAACACTAGATATATACAGCAACATAGATTGGACATGCTCTTGACAATTCTATTGCTAATCTTCTAACTTAAATTTAATACAGCAATTACTTAAGATTATTTTATTTTTATTTGTTTATATTTTTATTATAAGCTTATTATATTAGCATATTTTTTCATGACTCAGATTAAATCCAACTTGTATAATTACACAATTCTTTATCTTTCCTCAACTTCAACTAAGCAATAATACTATTAATCCATGTAGCAAATGGGGCTTCCCCCCACAGGGATTCTAGGCAGACCTCCCTCCCACTCTTTTCTTCCATTGCTCACACTACCCCAGCCAAAACATAAATTCCCTTCCCTCCTCCAAGTCATTGATATGTACTTGTATATAGATGGCAATATAATAGAATTTAGTCAAGTCTACTTAGAAAAAAAAAATACATGGAAGGCGAGTGGTCAAGTGGTATAACAGGGGCACCGCTAACTACAGTCAGAACATCAGCACTGGTTCCAGCCACTCCTTTCTCAGGGTTCAGTTGGTAGAACCAAGTCTTCTTGGAGGACTTAAAATGGAGGCCCAGTGTAACTATTTGGCTCTTGTGCACTTTAATGAACCCATGGCATCTTTCTGAAGAGTAGGGGTTACCCCAATGCTATGGTTCATTTCAGACCGTCGTTGACGGTACAATGATATGAACACATAGCTACTATAAGTGCCTCCTTGTGGCTGCTAGGTAGTCACGGACCACTCCCATAAGCAATTCAGCACAATGATGCTGCAAGTTATGGGTTATTCTCATACCTTTACCTTTACCTTATATACAATAAAAACATAAAACCAAGAGCAGGAAGGAATTATATCAATAATAAATCATGCTTCCAAAGTTCTTAGAGTGTACTATAAGCTTTGTTTCCATAGAGATCATAATAATGCAATAGACTCTTTGACATTCTAATTGGTTAGATTTAATTTATAGACAAACTTTGCGTTTACTGTCATTAATATTCTTTTGAGCTCACTAATGGTACAATTATTAGTATACATTATTGGATGGGGTGAAACTCACATCAAGTAAGGTAATTAGACTCCGCATATCCTGCAGAGAATAAGTAATTTGTATAAATACTGAAGCCATGTTCAATACCAGCACCAGATTTCAAAAGAACGAACAACTGCTTTTGATAACATAACCACTAGCCATATTTTTCAGTAGTATTGGATACACATCCAATCTTGAAATGAGGTGGGATAGGGGTATGACGGTGGAGTTGGGGGATTGATGATTAAGTGAGAGGGGTACTAGTAGAAGAAGGTGAATATGAGGTGATTTTTAGGTACTTGAGCGTGATTTTTCTGCTTCAGACATTATCGTTGGGGGGTACCTGGGGGTGCAAGCATGTTTGGGAGGATGTTCCCACTCCAGCACACACCCCAAGATATGTCACTGAATGACCAGTACTAACTGTTTACTTAACATTTCATCAATCGATTACCATTTATTTTTAACTTGCATTCTATTCTGGTTATATAACCCAAATTTGATGTTTACTAAATTTAACATGCATTACTTCCTATTTACATAAACCCAAAAATTTGATACGTTTTTGAACAATTGTGTCCGTTAGAATGATTTTGTTTTTATAACATGCTAGAACAAACAGGCTTGTGGAGTATATATTTTTTTTGTTAGCCAATCTTTGTTGGCATATTAATTTTCGACAATAAGTGACTAGCATACTGGTACCAAGTGTCATTTAATATCATAAAATATTACAACACAACAACAGTTCACTTCTGATCGCTGTACTGCGTAATAAAACTTGATATTGTAGAGACCTGGTTATTTTTTTCTATACTATAATTAGCATTTCAAGGCTCACAGCAATACAATGCTTAACTGAACACAAATACACTGAAGTCCAAGAGTATACAGTGCGTATCTAAGTAACATCATTCCTGGTGGCAATTCTACACTTTAACACTGTCAGGCGATTGTTGAAGTTTGAATAAAGCCCTGTCCAGGCTACCAAATTTTATTTGACAAAAACATGTGACTTGCCTAAATATGGTCATGATGACATCACATCATGACCATAAATAGGCATATCATGACTATATATGGGCATACAACAGTTTTTTGTCACATAGTATTTGATAATTGGAACAGAGTTTAAGTTTTAATGTTGGTTTAGACAGATTAATGAAGAAGAGTCTACAGTATGCCAACATGTTTGAACAGACAAAATGCAAAATTATTTTCTCCTGGTAATAGGCACCAAAAATGCTGAAAATACCCATAAAAAGAAATAACAGAACAATCTCAAAAGTAATTTCACAGTGATTCTATTTTGAATGTTATTGTGGCAAAATAAGACAAACAATGTTAGTGTAATGTAGTGTAAGTGTAATGTTTTTTTAAGGCTCTACCTAGGTTATGATCTATTATGGGAACAAAACACCATTGGAATGCTATTGAAATGTTTTTTTTAACAGCATTCCAATTTATATCAAATCTAGGGAAAAAACATACGGTATCTTATTTCAACTTCACTTGACAGAAGGGATTTTAGTTTAGGGAAATATTGTAATACAGTATTAGTACGGGTTCTGAACATTATCAGTTAACTCAAGGGGAAGGGCTCTATATATGATGGGATATTGCAAGTGAGGGTGCATTGTCTAAAGTGAAAGATGTCACAAGTGGTAAAGAGGATCGAGAATAGGGTTCTGGATTTGGTTCTGGGGTAAACCAAGCTCCTAAGGACTCAAAACAGAAGAGGAAAATACTGTATGGTAGAAAGATAGATACTTACTGTTATATAAATTATACTTGATACATTTTTAAATGTTTGTATTACTAATGTTTTTCATATTTTAAATGGAATTTCTTATCGTTTTAACATTTTCTTTATCTTGTGACAACTAGGATATGAACATCTAATAAAAGATTAATTTTAAAGAAAAATGCTAATCTCAAAGTGCGTAGGAGAACCAGCAATATCAATTATAATATTCTACCAATCTATACTCCATCCCTGGAAATGTAGCCATGACAACAATGACATCACAACTTCAATCCTTAATCTATACCAATCAATAGGCATGTCAAATAATCAATACTAAACACAGCCAGCAGTTCAATAAACACAATTTACAATTCAATATTATTCATAGAATATACTAACAAACTGTTGTATTTCTATTAGATTTAAAATCTTCTTTTTTACCTAATTTAAATATTTACGTACTTCAAGTATCAAAATGCACGCCATTGTGACGGGTTTTGAATCCTAACACGATTCATGCATTTCGATACTTGGAGTATGTATTGTACTATATTATCTGAGACGAATCAGTGTACCTTTCGGTTAAATTTTTACATATTTTAAAATTATTTTGTAGATTAATAAATAACTTTGAAATATATATATATAATATATATATATATATACACATACAAATATATACATACACACATATATATATATATACATACATACATATATATATATACATACATATTTACAATTCAATATTATTCATAGAATATACTAACAAACTGTTGTATTTCTATTAGATTTAAAATCTTCTTTTTTACCTAATTTAAATATTTACGTACTTCAAGTATCAAAATGCACGCCATTGTGACGGGTTTTGAATCCTAACACGATTCATGCATTTCGATACTTGGAGTATGTATTGTACTATATTATCTGAGACGAATCAGTGTACCTTTCGGTTAAATTTTTACATATTTTTAAATTATTTTGTAGATTATACAATAACTTTGAAATATATATATATATAATATATATATATATACATACACATACAAATATATACATTCACACATATATATATATACATACATATATATATATATATATATATATACATACATATATACATACATACATATATATATACATATATATATACATATATATATACATACATACATACATACATACATACATACATACATACATACATACATACATACATACATACATACATACATACATACATACATACATATATATATAAGCAATATTGTAAAATGGGGTGTAAAATAGACTAGTAATAAAAGTGATTTTGTTTGAAGTTTAATTTAAGACCCACAACATCAAAGATATGAATAAATTATTCAGGATTTCTTAGTATACTGTAATATGCAAGATATTATTCTTGTTAATAGAATTAGTATTACTTACAATATACAATGTCGCACATCCAATCAGGATGATTTTTCCCAACAGGTATGTCAGCTTATGACGTAACACGAAAGGTCACAGATCATAAGTACAGTATTACTAATTGGATTTTTAACATGAACTTTTATCTTAGCATCTAATTATTCCAGAATAACTTCCAACATACCAACCATAGCTGACAATAATGTTGTGCCTACCAAATTTTATATGTTGTTAGTGATGAGCTAAAAGCAATTTAACTTCTTTACTTTGTATACATGTAGCTGATTCTGTTTGAGTTATAGTAAATTTTTGCTGAAGTTGCCCCGACCAACATTTGTTGTATTGAACCTATTGTAAATGTGCATTGGTCGAATAAATAAATTAAATGAATTATGTATATGCAAGTTTTTCGCATTTAATAAAAAATTACCAATTGCTTCACCAATCAATAGTCTAAGGGGATTTCTGATAAATGTTTTGCATCTAATTTGCATAAATAACAATGGCTGTCAAAATTTCCAATTATCTGGAAGCTCAACTTTATCACTTGCATTAAACAATCATACACAAAAGATGCTCTACATACCCCAAGTCCTATTATGAGGCTTAGTGCATAGAATTACATCTAGTCATGAGAGGGAAAAAACCATCACTGACTGGATTTGAATCCAGGACCCTGGGAATCGATGGCAAGCACTACACGTACTAATGAAGTGAACGACCCTGCCCATGATGAGCTCCAGGATCCTTCTGACCCAGGAGGACAGTACCTGTAATGGTCCTGCCTTAGGTTACATGTTAATTGAACAATAAATAATAAAATAAAATAAATTAT
>NW_022733259.1:1520400-1541108 GCF_011630105.1 Anneissia japonica | reverse complement strand
AGATAAATGTTACTATATTATTACAGCAAGTTATCAAATTCTAAAAATATGTACAGTATCTAATTATTATTACTGTATTATATTATCAAGCGTTTCATCATTGACATCAGTATTAGCTTTCAGACTGGTATTATATTATCACTATGGTTACTTATTATTATCATTATTATTATTAATCATCATCAATCATCATTATCACTATCATCACTCTCAGCACCATCATTATTGTGCTATGAAGGAGTTAAAAGCAACATAATAATATTCTTTACATAGGTGTGTGTGTACGAGTGGCATGACTATGATATACTTGAAAGAAACATTTGTGTTCAGCATATCTATTTGCTACATTTTTGTGGTTGCAAACCAAGATGCTCAGAAGTCTCCAGAAACATGCACCCCAGGAAGTCTTCTTGGAATTCCTGGTGTTCCTGGGCAACCAGGTGTCCCTGGAACAGCAGGTGTTCCTGGCATCCCAGGAACACATGGCCAGAAGGGTGACACAGGCCAGCAAGGTCCCAGAGGCGAGCCTGGTATGCCTGGAGATAAAGGCTCAGTAGGTCCAACTGGCCCTGGCGGTCTACCAGGTAAAGCCTGTCTCTTATACACATCTAGATGTGTATAAGAGACAGATATATATATATATATTTTAGACCACAATATTAGGGATTGGTAATCAAAACAACGTTATGGGCAAATTATTATTTTTGGTTCAACCGCCATTGTTGCGGTGTCGGGTGAGATGGGGTCCAGGCCAGTGCAAAAAAGTTATTTAAACAACACCTTGATTGAGCAAAAAAGGAAATTCATACAAGGCAAGAGAACATTTTGATACCAAAGGCAAGGAAAATCTAAGGCCAAAAATATTAGCTTCACATCCCCATTCCCATCTTTTTGGAGCCTCATGAAAAAAATTCCTATTTGCTTTTTTTTAAAAAGAACAATTAATTTTCCATGCAAAATAAAATTAATCTGAAAGATTGTTTTCAAAGCCTAAGCAGAAATGGAAATATAAATCGAAGTATTCATACAAAGATTCATTTTGCTTCTTTTTATAAATCAATTTTTATTACTTACCAGCTTGTTTGTTGTAAATAGCAAATATAAATTACTACCCTCAATAAAAAATATTTTCAAGTCCCAGATGTGAAAATAATAAATAAATTTTATTTGGCCTAAAAAGTCCTGTAGTAGTACTTATTCATTACTTCCTCCACCAAAGTATTAAGAATAGTTATTAATTTTTAACACTTTGGTGGAGGAAATAATGTAGTAGTACTCATTCATTACTTCTTCCTTCCACCAAAGTGGTAAAAGTTAATAACTATTCTTAGTTCTCACATCCATAACTGTGAAACATTCAGACACAGAACCCACAAGTTATTTGCAAATGTAGCCTAGAAAACAGAAGGTCAGGGCTATGCAGAACGTTGGACCATCCCTAATTGGCCTGCCCTTCCTAGCGTACTTCACATCCACATAGATACAACCAATCAACCAGACATAGCTGCTATCGTATTTAACAAACCAATTTAATTAAAACATAGATTGTGTCTATTTTTAGACGTCATTTCCCAGGCTATCTACGTCAGTAGTATAATACATCAATACTAGAAGGTAAAGGGTTAGGCTTGGCCTTTGGATTCAGCACTAGAGTCCAGTTAATTCATATTTTCGATCAATAAACAATCAACTAAAGTCTGACACGCACATCTGCTAGATATTGATCAATATTAAATTAGGTGTCACTATCTTTCTATATATAAGTTTTGGTTAGCCTACTTTCAGTGGCGTGTATATTAAAATGGGGTGGGGTTGATGAGGGGGCATGATGGTGAAGTGGAAGGACTTGATGAAATAGTGAGGGGATGGTGACTGGCAAAATAAGATGATATCAGATCATTTTTTAACTACATATAAGCGTAAGATTTTTGCTTCAAAAATTTCAAGTGGCGAGGAGGATGCGATTGTAGGCATGAGCTATCTTGTGGGGCCCACTGTCTAAATTAAAATAAATTATATTCTGCACATCTCAATGTGTCCAAAATGCCAAAATGAAAAACTATAAACTCTATATCTAATGGTAAAAATATAGGCAGTAGAGTCAATATTGATGAATACACAGACCCAAGCCACATTAGGCTAATTTGTCGGAAAATACATTTCTCAACTCTTTATATCAAAATTATTGTTTTGAAAACTATGCCTCATGATCTCTTATGAAAAAGAGTTGTTACATTCTAAAGTACTCTCTCACATACATTTAAAACATTAACCTGCCAATCAACTTAAAACCCACAAATGTCAGTTTTGCCATAGCAGATATGATTGTTTAGTTGGCCAAATGACAGATCATTGAGGCAAATCTCCAACTTCATTGGCAAAATCAGTAGTTTCTCAGACTTCTTGCCAACAAAACTCAATCACCAAGTTAAAGATTCCAAGCATTTTTTGGCAGACTAATCCCTGATTGGCTAATTAATGCAGCTACATTCCCTCCCCTCCCCAACCCTGCCAAGGTACAGTACCAAAGGTCCAAAATAATTTTGGTATCAAATATCATTTTAAGAATTATTTTACTGACTTGTAAATGTATTTTAAATAATTGTTTTACTATTTGTATTTAAATTACTTTCCTACATAATTGAAACCATTGATTTTAAAAAGAGATAAGGAGAGAAAAATGAAAACACAACTGCAAGCAGTGATGCATACCATTTAGCACTGTGCAAGTATAGTCAAGAGGTTATGCACAGTAGCTGAAGATGATGATGATGAATAAAATATTTTATAATGCAATGTAATGTTTTTTATCTTATCTTTATATTTGTATTGTACATGTCCATTTATATGTAAAGTTGTTCTTTCTGGAAAGCCTCTCAGCTGGTGTAATTCAAGATTGTGCTGGGGGGTGGTGGGTTCTGAACAGCACCTGAAGTTGAGGATGAATAAAAAATTTAATATTTTAAATGCAATGTAAGCTTTTAATGTTTTTTTTTATCTTTCTTATCTTAATATTTGTATTGTTATATCCATTTGTTTTCCAAGTTCCAAGACTGCTATTTTTTTGATAACATTAATGTATATAGGATCTGTGATTTAGGTAATCGGACGTACCAATCCCTAGACCTAAAAAATCGGGAGAAGGAAGAATTTGCAGGCAAAGGGTGGGCCCAAAACCCACCAATTAGTGAAAAGCCTTCAACGTCAAAATATTCTGATAGCATTAATGTCTTTCGTGGTTTATAAACATAATTTATAAGATACCTATTCGATTTTCATTCATGTGGCCTAGTAATTTCACCTATTTTATCATGCAAATCCCATGTTTTTTAACTTGCGGCACATTAAATGAGGCAAATCTAGGCCTAGCCTAGTCCTAGATTTTAAAATTCAGGGGAACTTGAACAAATTCGGGAGACCGGGAGATAGCCTGTAAATTCTGGAAACTCCCGATCGAATCAGGAGGGTTGGAACGTTTGGGTAATCCAGCCTAATTGAATTACTCTGTATTGTTTTTATAAAAGTGAAATTAATTATATAAAATGAGCAAAATTCTGTATATAAATGAAACATAATAGTCAGTGCTGGGTATGTGTTTATTGACAGTGGCTGATAAATCTGTCATTGTTATCGGATTGGTATGCAGATGACAGAGCATTTTTGCATTTGAACTACTCTACCAAGGACAGGATTAAAATCACAATAGGCAGACCATACACCACAAATATTTTCCTGTTTAGAGATGACGTATACTCAGTCAATCCTTTGTATAAACTAAAATTTTAATCATTTCTGTGACGACAATTTGATACAGTGACAATTAATTTTGGATGAGTTGTGACATATACAGTATGGAAGAAGGTTTCAGATTAGGTCATCAATCTGCTCTTTTTGATCTTTTTTAGAACTGACATCTGAGAATTGATCCTCAGACCTTAAAGATATACAGTATACAGTCTGAATCTATGGTAAAATCTAGGGGTAAACCCTTTAAAAATTCAATTAGAATATTGGATTGCAGAGAACAGTGCCAGTTATTTTTGAATGAGTTAAGACATGCATGGTAGAAGGTTGTAGATTAGGTCATCTGTCTTCTCTGTCTGATCTATTCTTAGCAAATGACATTCTAAAATTTAATCTTCAGACTTTTAAGATATACAGTACTACAGTACTTTCTGTCTATGGCAAAATCTAGAACCTTAAAAATTCAATTGTTACTATAATTAATATATAATATATAATATTGAATTGCTACTTTAAATTACAATTAACTTACAATGACCATTGGCAGAGTCACCAGTATGGAATAGAGGGGACTCAAGGAGAGACTTTCACAGATTGAGGGTCAAGACCACCTCATCCCCTCCATGGTGTGGGGGAGGGGGGAATTATTTGATTGGCACTTCTAGATGCCAGGAAATGACACTCTTTTTCACTCACTCACTCACTTTTTTTTTCTTACTTTTTTTATAATCTTTTTTTTAAATTTTTTTTCAATTTATAGGGGTGGGGAGAAAGGCTGGCTGGGCCTTAAGTTAAATCTGTGACTGAATACACAAATTCAATTTTTGCCAATTTACAGTACACAAGTTTTACGACCTCCCTCCACTTTGGGAAGTAGTTCTAACAACTCTGGAAATAGAATTCAACACTTCACCCCAAACCATGTTGTATTTGTATAATATTCGCACGAAGCACTTCAACATTGATTTTATTTTTCAGCTTTTGCATATCAACTTTGATATCCATTGACTGTCAATTATATCAAAATCTGCCTACCCTTCATTAAAACAAGTAATATTTGAATTTCTCTTTATAAAAATGCTGGTAGAATTTTGAAGTTATTGTCAAAAGTGTTTTCCGGTCAAAGCAGCTATACACTCGCTACATGATATTGATGTTTTTAGCAAAACATTGATTTTATTTTTCAGCTTTTGCATATCAACTTTGATATCCATTGACTATCAATTATTTCAAAAGCTGCCTACCCTTCATTAAAACAAGTAATATTTGAATTTCTCTTTATAAAAATGCTGGTAGAATTTTGAAGTTATTGTCAAAAGTGTTTCCGGCCAAAGCAGCTATACACTCGCTACATGATGTTGATGTTTTTAGCAAAACATTATTGCATTAAATATATCACAAATACCAGCAAAACTTTCAAATGAGTGGCGCCTTCCCATTGCTGGGTTCTGGTTCGGACATGATTTTTTTCTTATGAACCAAAATTAACTCCACTCCTTAAAGCATCTCATGTATACATCTACTGTATGTGGGCTGCCTGATTTGGGGATTGCGACTGTACGTGAATAATATTTTTGCTGCTGGATATGAAATTCTATTTATTTAAATGCTGTTTCAATGTTCTTAATTCTTAAATACATCTCCATCCATGATATTTCCCTGTGTTTCTCTCTTTGGTTTTATACCTCCATGGTGAAGTATATATATTATCTTGACAGGTTTTTTTTCAGTAGTTTTAAATGTTTGTATAAATTATTTATCTTTTGATGTGTCTGTTATATATTTTGTTATATATTTTTACTAATTTTTACCTGTATATTGTGGATTTGTTTCAGTGTTAAACTTTTATGACAAATAAAGTTATCTTGAATCTTGAAATACTGGCCGGAATGTGGGATTTGAAATCCATGCACAAAATGTTAAACCCCTACACTAAATCTTGCATCCTTGCTTTACCTACACCTCCATTTATCCTTTCAGAAATACAATGTAACTCTGCATAAATTTCTTTTTTAAAGAATGGCACTTTGTTCGATTGTGCAAATGTTTTTGAACATTTACTCTATTTGTTATTGTATGGATTGAATTGAATAGTATATATCCAAAACCATCAACTCGTCACTCAAACTTTTAATACCAGCACTTCAGACCACAGAAAGGAAGTCATGGAAAATGCTAGAGGAGATATACACTAAGCTAATAGATGGAAATGCATAACAGATGATAATGAGCACATATACTGAATATATGTACTACATTCATTCAAAAATGCAAGAAGTTTGTACATACTAAATATATGTATTGTACATCTACTGTACTTTTTTCATACACAAGACATCTTGTCTATACATGCATTATCATTTCTTCATTATTAAAAACTCAATACCAGTAATAATAATGTAAAGTGAAGACTTATTCAGGTTTGATATTTTATTAACAATGTACTTGGGAGTACTAATTAAAGCTAAAGTTAACTTATTATTGAGCTTATTCGATTTGAATGTAATTACTTACTTAGGCTGAAAATAAAGGCATCATTAAGGGCTTCATTGCCATTGTAACCACCATGAATTAGAAGTCTGTTGCCAGGCAACCGGCAGGATGCATGCCAACTAAAAGCAAGAATCAAGAAACCATGAAAGCTATTATGTATGAATATAAATGGCAAAATATTCTTTAAATATATTTAAAAATTCTAGCATATCATTGATTGAACCAATACTGGGATAAAAATAAGTCTGTTGCCAGGCAACCGGCAGGATGCATGCCAACTAAAAGCAAGAACCAAGAAACCATGAAAGCTATTATGTATGAATATAAATGGCAAAATATTCTTTAAATATATTTAAAAATTCTAGCATATCATTGATTGAACCAATACTGGGATAAAAATAAGACCACATTATTACATAAAGTATTACAATATACAAATTAAATCCCTATTTTAAAAACTGATATTCATATTATTCTACAATTAATTCTAATGTTATCAAAAGAGAAATTTTAAAATATATAAAAAAAAACTTTTCTCCAAAATTTAATTATTTACCTTCTTGGAGAGGGCGCTGTTCCAAGTGTAGCTGGTGTTGAGAACTCCATTAAAGCTGCACAAAAAAAAGTAATTTAAGCCAATTCATAGTTTGAACTGCGCATGCCCATATCGTAGGTCAACTGACCTTGCTACAAGCATGCACAGTCCAACTATGAATTGGATTATTCAATATTAAGTCTGAGCTACTGAAATGAATTATTAAAATTTAATTATAACGTATGAATATTTTAGAGATTCTGGGGAAAAAAACTTCATTTGAGTTCGGCTTTTCCAATAACAAGTAGTGCGGTTAAATAATGACTAGATTTCCTAATATTATTATAAAATCCTTTTTGGAATAATTTCAAAATTAGAGATTCTGGGGAAAAAAACTCCATTTGAGTTCGGGTTTTTTCCAATAACAAGTAGTGTGGTTAACTAATGACTAAATTTCCTAATATTATTATAAAATCCTTTTTGGAATAATTTCAAAAACTGTTTATTTGCTACACAGGTAATTTTATGATCCAAAATTGAGCCAAGAAAATGATTCAATTAATGCTATGTTATGACAGATAAAAACACTAGTAACCTTGATCAAACAAACAACATCATGATGTTGATCAAAGCCACAAATGTTGGCTGGTAAGCTCATAATCTTTTCTTTCTTTGTTTTTTATTGCCAAAATTATCTACATATATTGACAGCAGATACACTTTTAAACATTGTATATTGTTGATAATAATTAACAGATGTTTTAAATACTTCTTTTACATTTATAATATATATATTTCCTATTTTGTAAAACCATGTCAATTACTATCTAATAAGGAAGCAATTAATTAAGGATTCTAAAAATAACGACTGAAACTGTTCATTAACGTGAATCCTGTAACCTCTACAACGGTTCTCAACAATGGATATAATCAATGGATTGTATACATAATTTGTGTCACTAATATTTCTTTTAAATTCAAAAGGAAATTTGTAACGCAAAAGAAAGCCATGGACTTACAAGTGAATGGTCAGGAATATAAATACAATGTAAATCACATTGCTTTATTGAAGGCCAACTCAAATAGTGTCATACGACACAACACAATGTAAATTTTTTGTTGCGCTGTGGCTGTGAGTTAAACACATGCAATAGATCTCCACTATAGGGAGTCACATCATTAATATTAAACATGTTTAATATTCTCACGATGAGCTAACGACTCTCCTGCGATAAATCGGGCTGGGTCGTACGACACTGAGTTGGCCTTTATGCTAAGCCTGCACTTGTCTCTGTCTCTCTCCACCCAGGAGTAAAATTTATTTGGTGATGAGCTAACTGCCTTCCCCTATGGGTGGGGATGAGATTGCTTATGATGGCTGTTTATATATCCAATGACCGAGGGTGATAATTACTGGCTTTGGAATAGGTTACCAGACAGATGCAGCATTATAAATGCTGCATATTTATTATTTACACTTTCTTCTTTGTTATGTACAGTTTTGATCAGCTAGGCCTAGCCTATATGAGGCTTGCCATCAGGGGTTTAGCCAGAAAAACGATATAGGCCCTCCAAAATGGAAGCCATTGAGCCACGCCATGGGAATCCCCATCGAATACTGAATGGTACTAAAAACAACGTACATTCAATCAATAAATGTTGTTTTTATCAAACGTAAATATGATTTAGCTTTAGTTTAATGTAACATTCGATAGATTTGAAGAATATAGAGAATTTGCTAAAGGTAAACCAGGGCCAATGAGCCTAGGCTGAGCTGATTAGGCCAAGCCGTCCAAGCCGTCACGGTAAAAGTGGCCGTCCTAAATAATTGTAGGCCATCCAAAAGACGGCCGGACGGCTCGCTGGCTAAGCCTATGCTTGCCATCCCAAAACCAGCATCAGTCACCAAAAAAGGAAAAAACTGACTTTTTAATATATTCATGTTCTCCATTGTAAGCTTTATAATGATGGGTTTACCGAAATTGACTTATTATTGCCAAAGTTATGAATAAAAGTATTAAAGACTTCTCTGTACAAAAGTATACAATATTGCCACATCAAATACTCTAATTACGCTAAATTATTCACTTTAACAATTAGCAACAGTACACTGGTTTTGGAATGGCAAGCCTCATGATCTTGAGCTAAAAAACTTTTGTGGTTTTCCTAATATTTTTATCACCATCACCATTAAAATAGTATTCAGGGATTTCGTACTTAGATCTAGGATGATGAGGTCGTTGAAACACAAGGGGGCATCCCAACCGCCAAAAATAACCATTTGATCACCTATGACGGTTGCCGAGTGTCTGGAAAAATAAAAAGTATCATTATTATTTGAGAAAACATTTATAATCAAGCTTTTCTCACATTCAAAAATTAATTCAAAATCAACATTTTAGTACATCTCCCAAGGAATTATACAGTACTGTAGGTTTTCAATATGGCATTACTTCATGTGCTTTATACTAGCCTGGGGGCATCCTAACCACCAAAAAAAACCATTTGATCACCTTTGACTGTTGCTGAGTGTCTGGTAAAATAAAAAGTATCATTATTACTTGAGAAAACATTTTATAATCCAGCTTTTCTCTCATTCAAAAATTTAATCAAAATCAAGATTTTAGTATATCTCCCAAGGAATTATACAGTAGGTTTTCAATATGGCATTACTGCATGTACTTTATATGACTAATGTATTACTATATTATTAAATTAAAGGTTGGATGGAATAATGTTTTGCCATACCTGATGTCTTATCGTACTATAATTCTCAGTACGACCCTAAATACTTGCGAAAAAAATCTCGCAAGTGATCTGGTAGGGGATCAAACCTACGACTTCCAGATAACTAGCCTGGTGTCTTAACCACTAGACCACCAAGCTTGCGCTTAGTGACTAGTGTTGAACTCGACCCCAAGTAGCAGCAGGTACTGCAATGCTATTTGAATGTGTTTTACGTCAGCAGATTTAATGGGAATGATGTTTTCCTCAAACCCAACGTGTTATTGTACTGAATGGTAAGTACGTTCCCAAATACTAAAAAAACACCATCAAATAAATTAAAAGGATATATATTTATATTGGTCTTATATAATATGTGGGACCATAATACAAAATGGAAATCATATAGAGCTTCCTAGGGAAATATTTGATGTTGATTTTCAATTAGAAATCATTGTATAGTCATTAGGCATCCTAATCAATACCAGTATGCTGTTATTTCATTTATATTGATTTGTTTAATGAACATAGAAAGCTTTCTATCAGCATATGATTATCATTGCATAGAGTTGAGTGCTGTATTACAGCAAGGCAACTAAATTATTCAACAATCAACTGGGTATACAATCAAAATAAACCAGTAGATGGCAATGTTTGTACAGTGATCATCTCATCGCTCTGTGGCGATTTGCATCCCTCATTAAACTGCATTTGTACATTTCAATGTGAGCTAATTTATCTAAAAGCATTAGAAATGCTCCTCAATTTTTTTTTTTTATCATTCAACAAATCAATTGGGTATAGAATCAAATAAACAAGTAGATATGGCACTGTATCATGGCATTGCTCTGGGGTGGTTAATCTGCATCCCTCATTAAACTGTATTAGGACATTTCAATGCGAGCTAACTTGGGCCAAGATAAAAAAATAGTTTGTTTCTGGTCCAGCGCCCAGGTGGAATTTTGTTTTCACTGTCCACCCGTCCACAAGAGAAAAAAGAACTTAAAAAAATGGAAATCTTCATCAACGATCACAAATACTAGGCCTAGTATCAAACACCTCATACCAGCATCAATATAAAAAGTGTTTTAATTTTTTGGGCTTATCAAATACAAAAAAAGCATGAAATGGGCATTGGCATGGGGAGGTTTATGAGAAGCTAATTCTATTGAGGCCATTGAATTGTTTTCAATAGGCAATTACAAAAACAAGGGTAAGCCTATTCACACTCGGTTAAAAAAAAGACCTCCCTCCGTACTGTCTATTTTATTTGGCCACCCGCTGGACAGGAAACAATTTTTCAGGATGGCCTATCTAAAAGCATTAGAAATTTTACCCATGGACTACTGGGCTTCAAAAAAAAGGTAAAAACCACAGAGGAAAAATCATGAATTTTTTACATATATAGTGTATATAGCATGTATTGTAGGTAGCAAACTCTGTTCTTTAGACCTGTTATCATTGCAGTCGATAGAAATGCCTTCTGACAACTTTCTTTTTGTCTTAAATTGTAATTAGGTCATTCAGCAAAAATAATTAATGAGAATTATGAACAAAATAATTATTAATAAAAAGCACCTAAATTTCATTTCTGCTTCATTTTGTACAGTGTAAAATCAAGTCACAACCAACTTTCAGTATCTGCATCTCGCTATGTTTGATTTTTAAAAGGAACAGAAATATTGAGGGCTAACTAAAGTTTTGACATTAAATACAACATAAATTATACAATTATTATTATTATTATTTTAAAAATATTTCAAAATATTTTACCCAGATCTTGGTGTTGGTTTTTTCCCATTTACAATAGGTTCATACCAATTCTGAGTATCTGAAATATATATAAAAAAATTCTGTAACATAGAGGGCAGTATTCTACTTCATAAGAAACAGCATTATGGTATTGAATCATTTTTAACACAATTGGCCGCTTTCTGCTTGTATGTCAATGGTTGAAATATATGCTACTCTCAAATTTCTGTCTATTAACACTTTATAAGCTGTAATTAGAGTAAGGAAACTACATTAGTTATAATAACATAGTAGAATCAGATGGAATAACAGACGTTATCTGATACACATCACAAGAATAAAAACAAAAAGGGTTATATTTAAATAAAAAACATGTATACCTAAACGATAGATTAGCAATTGATTACTACAACCATCTGGTTTCGGATCTGGATTTGGGAAGACGCCACCAAACACAAACAACTCATCACGAAACAGACAGCTACTGTGGTACGCTCTTGTGGGGGCTCTACCAATTGCCTGCAAAAAAACAAAAATAAGAGATTTAGTAACAATAATAGCAGTAAAGAGTTCCTGATTGGTGCTACTAGATCAGAGGTGTTGCAGACTATTAAGCATCAAGCATTATATAGAAACATACGATATGGTAGAATTTTAAACATGTTCAAAAGCATGTAGTCGTATAGTGGTAGCGCAGCCTATCGTAAGCAAAATCGCAACGTGTGGGACCAGCTTAAGTCTCAACATGCTTTTAACTTTTTCAATTGTAATAGAAGGAAATGCTTCTTATACTCTCTATATACTTCCAAAATGTATGTTGGGGGGGGGGGGGGGGGGGGGGGGGCCAAAGACACATGGCCGTCCTTTACAGGATCCATTGACAAAATCACTGCTGGTGTTCGCTTGAAATCAAGGATTTACCATTATGCTTTACAAATGTATTCAGTTAATTTTTATATCATTTTATGTTTTTTTTAGTTTTGTTTTATCGCTTAAAAGACTAACTTCCTGAATCCCAGGGTAGGACCCTGGAGGTACTCTTCCTCTGTGTCAAAAGAATCCTGGACCTCATCGTGGGCACTCATATCCCTGGATAGGCGATATATAACCTAATGCTGAGAATGTCTAACAATTACCCAACTAATTAATTATGAGCTAGAGTGTTTATGGGCCAGAATCACGAGGTAATTAATTCATTTTTCGGGGGCCTGTCGGCCTGACTTTTTTGACCACCTGTAATATATAGTGCATGTATGCTGTGGTGTATTCAAATTTTTTTCAGGGAATATATTATTTTTGCTTACAACATAAGGTTGGAGAATTCAGTGGAAAGCTGTGAGAGGTGAAACTTGGATTATGGGGCAACACATCAGATGCAGAGACCAGTCATACATGGGAAATCGTGTGATAGAATTCAAAGTTGAAACCAGGAAGAGAAGAATGCAAAAACGGAGGTGTAGCAATTGCATCTATGTGGATGTTAAAGCAGCTGAGCTAACAGAAGCGAGGAAAATGTGGAGGACGGAAATCTGCACAAGTGAACCCAATCAGAGTGGGAACAATGCTTCTTCTTATCGAGTGTATTCACGAGTTCATACTCTATGGAGCCATGTCGACGTAGTTCTAAAAACTCGACAATACGATTTTCGTGTATAATGTTAAAAGGATTGGTAGGAACATGGACATGGCGTGAACGCTCCTTTCTTTACCCCAGAATGAAGCAAGAAGTAAAATATTTTTTGTTTATGTTGATTGTATAAATTTATTCTATTAATAGAATCAGAATTAAAGAAAATTATTTGCCAATTAATTCTGTTCAACACTGAATGAACAATTTAAATTAGATTTGATGATCACCAACTACCTAATTAGTCAAAAGGTCATTCAATACAGTACAATCAAACTTCCTGTGACTTCTCACCTTCACCAAAGACCACGTCCAAGTTTTCATATCCAGAACATGAATGTCGTTGTACCACCGCAAATTCTTTGAACCACCAAATACATACACACAGTCAACTCGGGGGTCATAGGTTACAGTATGTCCCACTCGATACTGAGGCTTGTGGGAATCAACCTTGATTGGTGGCTCTGTCCATATAAGGCCATCTACAAGAAAATAATTATTCAAGAAATATTAAACATAATATGATGACTTACAGTATCACTGTCTGCACTATAAGCTTTCATATGACAATTAGTATGATTAGTTCATATATGGTCATATCACACTGATAATATGAGTAAATCATAGATATTTGTCAGCTTAAAATAAACAAAATTGCTCTTAAATTGTCAATATTGCAGGGAAGAGTAGAATTAGTTGTAAATGTATCAAGCGGGCCGTACACTGTGTTGACAGTCACCGGTCCACATAATTTCATGAAAACAGGAACATAACAAGGAACATGTGTTGGCTCATTTCCAATGACAATAAACTCGTATTGCTCCCGAGAATCAGCAGATGGTGTTGTGTTGTCGATATATGGATTTATCCGATAAGGAATTTCTCACATTTAAAAACAATAGAAATTATCCAATGTTTTCTAACCTTTTTCCAACACCCACACCGAGTCTCTACTAAGCGTCTGCTTTGCACCTTGTCCGCCAACTAACAGCATCTCACCAGCAGTTGTCTTACAGAATGCATGGCCCCATCTACAACTAGGAGCTGTCAAGAAACAATATGTCATAAAAATAAATTAGCTATAAGTAGTGATATATCTGGGCTTATTAACATGGAGAGGAGCCTATGGGGCATGATATTAAAGAGGGTGGTGCTATGCTATCAGAATGTTTATTTAACTACTTAAAATGGACTATGTCAGAATTGAACCCCTATCACCACCATCCTTTAATAAGACTAATGGAAAGTTGACAGTTGTAAGGATTAGTACCCAGGAGTCTGTGGTTGAAAGGATAGCACCACTAAACTACAACATCCTACATATAAATATAGTATGATTATTATTTTTCTCAGTCTGTAACATATAGATGCATATAACAAAAAATACAATCATTGTTAAATGATCAAACCTTACCTTGCATGTCAGACTTATTCTTAACAGTACTCAGAGTTTTACCGACTGCTGACTTCGTCCCATTCATATTTTTCTGGTTCTTTACCCCATTAAAGAGTTTTGTAGAAGTTTTTCTTTTTTGTGATGATGGTACGTCCTCAATTTCTTTGGAATTTCTTTTTCTTCTGTAAGTTTTGTTAGGTGCACTTTTGGGGGTTGCTGTGGTAACCTACATAGCATAAACAAATTACACCAATAAGCCTTGTAGTTTTATTAAGCTAGCTTACCTATGTCAAGTTCAACTCACATAAACAAATTTCTGTACTATAGTTGCTGATCTGAATTTTCTGGTTGGTGAAGAGCAACAACTGTAAATTTTATAAATATGCAGACGATAATGTAAGCCATATTATTGTTTGCTTATGTGACTTGATCTTTTACATAGTAACGAGAATACAAAAGTGATTAGATTGACTTGGCAAGGAAAAACTTTATCATTCTGATTTTTATTTGAAACAAAATAGTTGCCAACTTAAGAAATTAAGAAATTTACATATTTGTATATATATATTTGTAAAGTTTTTTAAGCATATCATAGACAGTGTATCTCTAAAACAACATTATAATAACAATAATAAATTTTATATATTAAGAAATAAAAAATCAGGGTGATCTGGATAATTTAAACCCAAAACAGATACCCGCATCACATCAGTGTTGAAAAGTAATTATAAATATATAGTTAGCCAAAAGATGAAGCACATCTGAAGTCATACCGGTGTAACTTCAGTCAGAAGATTCCTCTCATAGGTTTCCATCTTATCATCCGGCAACCAAGTATCTGTCTGCGCCAAGACATCTGGTAGTTGATCTGTTTAACATTAGTAATAATAAATAATTTACAAAAATCTCTTGTTACAGCCTATGTTGACATATTTCTAGAGCCATAACATTTGTCAATATATTGAAAGACAGATATCTAGGTCAATACATACATAGAGTGAGACTTTATTAATACCTTGAATAACAAACTTATTTTTTTTTAATGATCGTCAGAGGAAGGTGGAAAAAAAATTTTAATTATGTTTTCTTATTCAGCAAAATAATTTTGCCAAAAGAATATAGGCAGAAGAGAATAAAGATAAAATTTTATTGATGAATGTAAACATTGTACTACTGAGATTAATAAATGCTTTAAATTTTTAACATTGCATTCTGCTGTGCGGCTGTTCCGTGGAAAAACAATGTAATTGTTTTTATATTTTTATTAGGTTACATTGTTTTGCCTTGGAATGGCCATGTGGTTATTGGCACTATTCAAATCCTTGATTGATTATATATTTAAGGAAAAAATATTACATCTTATTTTTGAATATTTCAAGGGAGCAGCGGGCGTTATATAAACAAAATAAATTTCTTTTTATTTTTTTCTTAAATTTTCATATTTTCTTGGCAAAGGGTGGACTAACTGGCAGATTTTTAAAAATTTTATTCTAAATCAACATTATTGGCAGGTGGAGGGTTTTTATACAAGGCATAAACAAGTCTTGCCTAAGCTCTATATTGTTAATGGTGATATTATCTGGCTATACTATACAGTAGGTCTACTCTGGAGAAAAATAAAATGCAATGTAATAACACAAACAAAATAGCTACTAATTATAAACAACTGTAGAAAATGAAAATCTTTCTAGTTTATTGGTGACGTCAACTGTGAAAGGCCTGCATTGCTCTCATAACACATATTGCCCAAATTTACTTACATGTGACTATGAGATAGATCAACAATGATACATCCTGTTATTAAAGTGCAACTAATAGACAATAATGAGATGTTGCAACAATATCCTATGATCCCACTTCTGACACTATGGAATATAGGCGTGCATTCAGCTAAAAACATTTAATTTTTTTTCTGAAATTTCCATTTTATCATGGCAGAGGGCGCATTGACACTGGCAAAAATACAATACAAGATCAAATGATATCCTGCTTGTGGCAAAACCAAAAACGGAGCTATCTGAAATAACCCTATTCAATGTAAATCAACAACTGCTCCTAATATTTATACTATTAAAAGACTAATAAATAACTGACAGGATTAAATATTTTAAATAAAGATAAAAAAACTTTAAATTGTTCTCATTTTCATGACATCACTTTTTAATCTTTATAATTTTAAATTTTACTTTTCTTTGTACAGTATATATTTAAATTTAATTTTTGATGTTTAAGTTCACTTGTATCTTCTTTATTTTATTTTATTTTTTATTTTAATTCTTGTATTTTCTTGTGTAAAACACCAATATGGTGATACTAGTTTTTTTCTCCGTTTTAAAATAAAGTTGTTATTATTATTATATTATAGTACGAAAAACAAAGATTTTCGTATCATGGCGCCAAATTATGAATAGTTTGAAAGTCCAGTTCAAAAGCAACAAATGTTTATTCATTTAAACATTTATTACCCATTGGTGTAAGTTTCTGAATTTCTTTACTTATATAAAATTTATTTAGTTTTACTTGTATTAATCTTTGTATTTATCATCAAAATCACGGCCTTGTAGAACACCTTCGGGTGATACAAGCTTTTCCGTGTTTAAACGATGCCATTATTATTATTTTATAATTATTATCTCTCCCCTATTTTATATGATAACCTTCCAGCTGACCTTCATGATTGTACAGTTGAAATTACTTAATTAATGAGTGTATCTTATATGTAAGTGCATTAATATATTTTATAAATTAGTCAAATTTATAAAAATGTATTAATATGTGTAAAATCACCTGTTAGATAGCTGACTATTTTGAATAAATTAACTGTCTGTTCTTTTGTTTATTTTTCCCCCTCTTTTTTTCTTCTTTTACTTACATTCTTTATCTGTTTGTATGGATTGAATTTGTGTTTTATTTATTTTGAAGAGGGCCCTGAATATCAGCTGACCTCTTTGGCTTAGTTGGGAGGGTAACCAGCTATAAATATGGTATAACTTTTAAACTAGACTAGAAAACAATGAGGTGTTATAAGAATATCCAATTAATAGGGAGGCTTTAATCATGCTTACTGTCTAGCCACTCGTAAAGGGCGCCAAAACATTTAGCCTTACAAACTATCCCAGCTATTTGGTTGTCTCACCTGAAATTGTCTGTGGTGGTCTGCAGACGGCGTTGCTAAAGTCCTGTTTGTTAGTAGCTGACACTGGCGAGAGATCATCTGGTTGTTCTAAAGTCAGTTGTAGCTGTCCACAAAGTCCCTCATCGGCCATTAACACACTCTTCACAAGGAGATCATCCTTCCAATATTCCTGCCAGCATATTGACCTGCCATTGCAATAATTGAAAAACATTGTGAAAGGTTGAGTGAAGCTGTTGCACCTTTCAATCACAGGGTCTTGGGTACAGGACAGGATACTGAACTGTATGTGTAGTTTGTATGTTTGCCGGTGAAAAGGAATGCTACTTAGAGAGTGATTAAGTTATGTTAAGTTGGCAATCATTGGCTCATTTAACTTTGTAAATTTTTGTTTCAATATAGAAAAAACAAAAACATTATAAATTCATAATAATCACAATCAATTGTAATTAGAGGGATGTGCTAATACTCCATCTGGGTTTTTATGATAGAACCTTGCCTGTCTTCCTAAATACCATTTAAAAACCCATAAAAACCAATTTAATCCTAATAAAGGTGTATTGTCCCACGCTAGTTATCAAAAAAATCATAAAAATATTAACTTGCCCATTTTGAAGTAACATAAAAGTTATCAACTTGAACATAGAAATTAGTGTTTTTAAAAATGTCTACCCATCCATTTACAGCAAAAAATGATAGAAACACTTCCAATCACTGGAAGTGTTTTATTACTTTTTAAATTTATTATAATTTGTTAGTTTAAAAATCACGCTAGTTAGAACATAATTTGTATGTTCTTGCAAAATGAGCAAGTTTATTTCAAACTTATTTTTTATGATTTTTTGACATTAGCAAGGGACAATACATCTTTAAATTGAAAAGCGTGCTGAATTACATTTAAGAAAACATTTAATAATAATAATAATTATTTACTAATGTTTAAAACCAGGTTTTGGATTATTTACATTTAATGACTAACTGAACCTGATTGTTAAATTTACTATCTTGGGCAACACAACCATTTATACTTGCTCCACTCTCTTTGGAATAATTGAGTCACAAAACTGGTTTACTTAATTGAGTACTAACCTTTGATGTTCTGACAAACTGCCAATACAGAAAGGCTTCTGTTTTTCGGAGAGTTTGATAACACAATACAGGCACTTCCCTTTGAGATCATCAGGCCATGTACCGTGTGAATAGACCAGAATAAAGTTTGGTAATGGGAGTCTTACACTGCACTGCTGAATTTTGCCATCCCTGAGGGTACATAGAAAAGATTGATTATCACTCCTGCCCGCATCAACAATTTGGGAAATATTGATGCGGGAATAAAAAAACTTTTTTTGCTGCATCATTTATTTCAACAGCATAAAAAAAACAATGCAATTTTGTGACTAGATATACATTTTTTTTAACAATAAAATTAAACCAGTTTTTATACAATATTCTTGCCAAATAAAAACATTCTCTCCCTCTCGAATGAAAAATACAATATTATATTGTTCCAATTAAAAAAAAAACAAAACAAAACAAACAAAAAACGCCCGTCCTCATCACCTTTTTTTTATGTGCTCTAAAATAGAACATATTTTTTATACGCCGTGGCTAGAGATACAGTACCATATTTCTACTTCGATTTGCTAAAGGTACGGTAAATGGCATTACGTCACCATCGCCCAATGAAATGCCAGAATGTGCGTGACGTCATTTTTTGAAGACTGGCATTTTGTGCATTCAAATTGTATGAATATTTTGGTGGGATTGTAAAGCGTGGTATTATTTCGAGCTTCTTGGACTAAAACTTGAGAAGTAGGGATTATGAAGTTCAGACGGTATGATCATGGAGGAACTAGGCTAAGTTTATGACTGGTATAGGCTATGCCACTTAGATCAATGTCACCAGAGCAACTGCTGCGAAAAGCAGAATCCAAGCAAAGCAGGCCTTGCTTGCTTAGATTTTTCGCCAAGCGAAGAATTTAAGCAAGGCCTAGAGGCATTCCAAGAGTTTGGTGGAATCAGTACTTGTTTGATAACGGTTATACATAGGCCTAGCTAAATGAAACTCTTTACTAAGTGGAACCATAAGCCTATATATCGATAACAGTATTAAGTCAAACAATATTGTACTTTTTGATGTTCTAATTTCCCAGTACTGTACATCGATCTCGTTTCACCGCTCATCGCGGGTGATCTTCAATATGCAATGCCAGTCTTGAAAAATGACGTCACGCACATTCTGGCACTTTATATTGGGTGATGGTGACGTAATGCCATTTACCGTACCTTTAGCAAATTGAAGTAGAAATACGGTACCGTATCGCTAGCCACTGCGTTTTTTATACTCAGGATACGGATGGAAGGCACATTGTCTGCTTCATCTTATTCTTTTTAATCTAGCTAGGCCTATCTGGTGACTTGCCTATTGTTTTTTCATATCTTTTTCTTTAATGCTATATGCATAACTCAAAATATACTTCTATTGAAGTACACTTCATTGTAAACAAAGACAAACATTTTAAATACTTCTTAAAAATTATTAAAACTAGGCCTAGCAAACAAAGTTACTGATACAACTTGGTATCAATTTCAAAATTAAACATTTTTATTTTTTATTTACAATTATTATTTAATATAGCCTAGGCCTACACCATCAGCAGCAGCAGGTCTAGGCCTATATTCCCTCCTTCAATTCACAGCTGGGCATAGTCTGTACAGTATCTGAACCTGTCCAGGCCCTGGGCTAACCTCTATTATATGAGAGATGGGTAAGTGGAGGTTGCACACGCAGAATGTGAATAGGGCCTAAGTAGGCCTAGGCCTAGGGCCTAGCCGTGGCCCTTTTTTAGATCTTATGCCTAGCCTAGCTAAAGCTTAAACGAAAAACTCTTTAGTCTACATATACAAGCCTTCTTCCAAAGCCTAGCTTGTACAACTTACAATTTAAGAAGCTGTGGTAATTGTGTAGGAGAAAATAACGCATAAAATTGCAGAACAGCCATATTAGGCACAAAAAACCCTTTTATTTCAACCTCACTCACGGTCTAAGCCAAGGAGGCCGGTCGATCTCCTTTCATCAATCGCTCAGTTTGTGGTGTTGTCAAAAAAATCGAATTTCGCGCGGGCTTGTGCAAAAACGCGAAACAATAAAATAAATAGCGCCCCCAAGTTAGTTCAGAAACTCAACTTCATAAGATCTTTGCTCAACTTTCACCATACTTTATTTACGGTATGTGTCAATTAATGTTTTCAATTGTTATTTTGTTGTTTGTATATTCTCAGACCTGTCATTATCTGGGGATAG
>NW_022733259.1:1515551-1519985 GCF_011630105.1 Anneissia japonica | reverse complement strand
TCTTTATAGGCGCTCAATAAATACCTCAAATATAATTATCAAAATCAGAACTGCAACTGCTGATGCACCAACCACTCTCCATCAAATCAAGAGTCCTCGTTAGGCCCTATAAAAAATATTATTAGTTTATCACCCTATCGGGGCAGGAAAAGTGATGAGGGAGGGAAGCTTTTTTTTTTTTAATTTTTATTTTGCTAAAGCCAAATATTACCCTTGGGTTGTTTGCTGGTGCATTGATATTAAAAGTAAAACATGATTTAGATAATGCAAACAATATCTACTAACTATTTAATAAAATAAATGAAAAAAAAATAAATAAATAAAAAAATTTAAAAAAATAAAATTTTTTTTTTTTTTTCAAAATTTTTTTTTCAAAAAAAACAATTTTTTTCCCCAGAAGGCATGCGCGCGAGGGTGATAAACTAATCATTTTTTTTTTATTGGGCCTTATAGTTTTAAAAAATACCACTTAAAAAGAATGATATAATACTGGTGCAGTCTATGTTAAAGGAGGAAGATGATCCGGTCCTACTAACTTAAAAGAAAAACAGGTCAAAATGATTTAGTTTATTCAAGGAGTTGGTTTACTCTGATTTACAAATGTCTTTTACAGCCAATATTCACATGTGAATATATTTATATATAGTTTATATACCCAGGTATGATATTGGTATTGGTATGGTTGAAGACTTATAATTCACGTAATACTAGGTCTGTGCTTTTAACAACAAATGTCTAAAGTTGAATTAAAAAAAAAGATGATGAGTCATTGCACTTGTTTTTTAGTCCCCCGGGTAAAAAAAGAAAGACAGCTCATTTCGTGTGCAGAGACGTAGACGTACGGTACGTGTAGTGAAATTGTGTGTCGATTTATTTTGCATTGTACGTTACTGTGCTTTTTTTATACAAATTTACCATGCCAGTTGCAGTTAAAGTAATATACTGGTGAGAATATTTTTTATTATTGTCCTGAACATTCTTTGTGTAGGCCCTAGGCCTAGTTATTATTAATGTGTGGCCTATTTTTAAATTAGGGAAGAGTCTCTATCTAGCTAAGGCCTAGGCCTAGGTTCTAGATAAGGAGGTGGCCTTGCATAGGCGGGGCACTGTTTGTAATTACACAGTGTAGCCTAGGCCTTCACTGACAAGACTAGGTCTAGACATGGAGGTATAGTCTAGATAAGCCTGGATTATAACTCGGCCTAGGCTTAGCTAGCCTGTAAAGTACTACATATCGTTTGTTATTACACTGTCAGTATTAATTACAGTATTAATCCATGCCTGCTGATCAGGTTGCTTAAAAAAGGCGGTTAACAACATGATCATATTGATGATCAATTTTTTTTTTTTTTTTTTGCCTTCCTTTGGTATTTGGATTGATTTTTTTTAAATGAAACCTATTTATGCATTTTGTATAGTATTCTATTTCAATTCATGTGGCAAAACATAGGATTCCCTCCCCTATCGAATCCGCCCCTGGCATGGATCTTGGTAGGTGGGATTTGGAATAAATGACATAGGAAATGGCAGCGATTCCATTTAAAAAAAAAATTGACTGTGATTTGACTCACTGAGATCTGAAATTATTCACTCACATTTTGTTAGGGGAGGCATGTCCCTACCCCTGGAATCTCCCGTTCTCCTCAGCTGGTTGCTGGTCCCACGGGCCAGATCTGGCCTGTTAGAACAAGCCTAAATAAATTATAGTTAAAGCCCCTAATACCCATTTCACACTAGCAGAAAATATTACAACTTTTAACAACTATTAACAAGTTGTAACAAGTTTGATATTCCGAGATTTTTGGTTCGTTTCACACATGCACTTTCAAACCATGAGAAATCTTGGAAGAATATTATGACTAGGCCTAGAGGCCTAGGGTAGTACTAGTGGTATTCGTACTAGTAGGCCTAGGCTAGTTGTAGGTTGTCCGAATTTCATAACAACTACTAAACTAGGCCTGGTACCGAATTAACAAGATTATAATTATTCCATGGTCCTTAGCCTTCAGAGAGTAAAACGAATTCAACTCCTATAAAACACAAACAGAAATGATTACAATTATGTATGATATTAATTTAATTTCAGCTAAGTCTGTATTTTTAACCTATATTTATATTTTTATATACATTCAAACAAATCAATTCAGTAAGGTCATTTTAGGTAAAAATTACTAGTCAACAATTGTTTTGTCTGGATTGCTGTTACATGATGTATCTTTATAGGCGCTCAATAAATACCTCAAATATAATTATCAAAATCAGAACTGCAACCGCTGATGCACCAACTACTCTCCCTCAAATCAAGAGTCCTCGTTAGGCCCTATAAAAAATATTATTAGTTTATCACCCTATCTGGGCAGGAAAAGTGATGAGGGAGGGATCCTTTTTTTTTTTTTTTTTTATTTTGCTAAAGCCAAATATTACCCTTGGGTTGTTTGCTGGTGCATTGATATTCAAAGTAAAACATGATTTAGATAATGCAAGCAATATCTACTAACTATTTAATAAAATAAATGAAAAAAATCATTTCAATTAGATTTTTTTTTAAATTAAAAATTTTTATTTTCATTTTTTTTTTTCAAAATTTTTTTTTTTCCCAGTACCATAGAAGGCATGCGCACGAGGGTGATAAACTAATCATATTTTTTTAATTGGGCCTTATAGTTGAAAAAATACCACTTTTTGAGAATGATGATATAATAGGTGCAGTCTATGTTAAAGGAGGAAGATGATCCGGTCCTACTAACTTAAAAGAAAAACAGGTCAAAATGATTTAGTTTATTCAAGGAGTTGGTTTACTCTGATTTACAAATGTCTTTTACAGCCAATTCACATGTGAATATATTTATATATAGTTCATATACCCAGGTATGATATTAGTATTATTGGTATGGTTGTAGACTTATAATGCACGTAGGCCTAAATACTAGGTCTGTGCTTTTAACAACAACTGTCTAAAGTTGAATAAAAAAAAAAAAAAAAACAGATATTAGATGAAGAAGAGACATATATTTATTTTTCAAGCTACTTAAGTTTCAACTTGGATCATATGAAGAAAATGCTATGTCGAATGTTATTTTATACCTGGAAAGGTCGAAGAAGTTTGAATATCCTACTGATGAGTCATTGCACTTGTTTTTTAGTCCCCGGGTAAAAAAACAAAGACAGCTCATTTCGTGTGCAGAGACGTAGAAGTACGGTACGTACGTGTAGTGAAATTGTGTGTCGATTTATTTTGCATTGTACTTTACTGTGTTTTTTAATACAAATCTACCATGCCAGTTGCAGTTAAAGTAATATACTGGTGAGAATATTTTTTTATTATTGTCCTGAACATTCTTTGTGTAGGCCCTAGGCCTAGTTATTATTAATGTGTGGCCTTTTTATATTAGAGAAGAGCCTCTATCTAGCTAAGGCCTAGGCCTAGGGTAGTTCTAGATAAGGAGGTGGCCTTGCATAGGCGGGGCACTGTTTGTAATTACACAGTGTAGCCTAGGCCTTCACTGACAAGATAGATAAGCCTGGATTATAACTCGGCCTAGGCCTGTTAAGTACATATCGTTTGTTATTACACTGTCAGTATTAATTACAGTATTATTCCATGCCGCTGATCAGGTTGCTTAAAAAATGCTGTTAACAACATTTTTATCATTTCTTAATTGTTCGATGATCATTATTGATGATAAATTTTTTTTTTTTTTTTTTTTACCTTCCTTTGGTATTTGGATTGATTTTTTTTAAATGAAACCTATTTATACATTTTGTATAGTATTCTATTTCAATTCATGTGGCAAAACATAGGATTCCCTCCCCTATCGAATCCGCCCCTGACATGCATCTTGGTAGGTGGGGTTTGCAATAAATGACATAGGAAATGACATAGGAAATGGCAGCGATTCAATTTTTTTTAAAATTTTACTGTGATTTGACTCACTGAGATCTGAAATTATTCACTCACATTTTGTTAGGGGAGGCATGTCCCTACCCCTGGAATCTCCCGTTCTCCTCAGCTGGTTGCTGGGCCCGCGGGCCAGATCTGGCCTGTTAGAACAAGCCTAAATAAATTATAGTTAAAGCCCCTAATACCCATTTTACACTAGCAGAAAATATTACAACTTTTAACAACTATTAACAAGTTGTAACAAGTTTGATATTCCGAGATTTTTGGTTCATTTCACACATGCACTTTCAAACCATGAGAAATCTCGGAAGAATATATTATGACTAGGCCTAGAGGCCTAGGGTAGTACTAGTGGTATTCGTACTAGTAGGTCTAGGCTAGTTGTAGGTTGTCCGAATTACATATCAACTACTAAACTAGGCCTGGTACCGAATTAACAAGATTATAATTATTCCATGGTCCTTAGCCTTCAGAGAGTAAAACAAATTCAACTCCTAGCTCGCTTGCTGTAGTCGAGCTGGCGAGAAAGATAG
>NW_022733259.1:1499018-1515344 GCF_011630105.1 Anneissia japonica | reverse complement strand
CACAGCCCGCAAAAAGGTCAAAATATGGACATGACGCATGCGCAACAACAACTCGGAAGATTTCGGGAAAAAAACAGGCCTCTCGATGGTCTGTTTTTGTTCTGAGATAACTCAGGGGACCCCTGTGAAATCTAGGAAAGTTTACAAGGATTTTGCTTTCACACTCATCCAAACCTGGTTACAACTTGTTACAAGTTGTTAATATTTGCAAAATAGCATCAGTGTGAAATGGGTATTAGTGTGTTATTTCATTATTACATTTTTTTCACACAAAAGTGGCCAAACCCCAGTCCCCCTCTAGATTATCAGACCTTCAAATTGATTCAATAGGTCTACAAACTTGGCACTGTTGCAGTATACAGTAGCTAAGAACCCCTAAAATACAGACTTACTCAAATCAGTTGTCGTCGGGCTTATTGCCAGTTGATATGCATGGATGATATTTTCATTGTCTCTATTGACTTTGAAATCAATAGAAAATCTGAAATATTTCATCAATTGTTCACATGCATAGAGCCTATAACACTACCTAAATATATCATATTAATTGTTTGTTGTGCTTTCTGGTTTATAAATTCTTAATGTACACAACAGGCCCTTTTAAGTGACATATTTAGTAATACTGACTTTTTTGATTGAAAAATCTTGCATTCTTCACATTTAGGTTTATATATTTCCCTAGAATTTATCCCCCCCCCCCCCCACAAATGGCTGTAAACAAATCCAATGGAAGCAATATCATTCTCAACACATCCTATGTTCTATTCCATTATCCATCTGAAAAGATGCTCATGGTGCATCAACACAACAATGTACTTCAAAGCTTAAACTACCCTTGACTCAATATTTTTATTTATTTATTTAATTATTAATTTTAAAACCTTAATTGACATGGGAGTCAATTATTTTTAATGGAGGACTGGCCCCAATAAGCAAAACAGCATCATTGTCACCCTGGGTGTATGCAGGCACTCTGTTTAGCAACATGCTGGGCTTTGGTAGTTTCCACCATGGGCTTATACCTCGGCTCTGCTACCAAGGACTTATAACTGTTACCAGGATAGGAAGCTGGCTGGTTTAAGCCGTCTAACGGGAATTAGAATTGTGTGTGGTATTGTTATGCTAATGACCTAGATAAGCATTATCTGCACATGCTCAGAAAAACAAAAGTTTCCTTTGCCACACTGCGGCCCTGCGTATCGGCTAGGCATACAGCTAGGCCTGCCAAGGATTACGGTACGGTAAAACAAAGAAAAGGCATATTAAAATAAAAAATTGGCATTTGTGAGCAATACATTTTAATTTTATATAAGTAGTAAGTATATGAATAATTTTAATGCACTAGTTAGTTAATAACTTCATTCTAATTTGATTTGGGTCTTTTTTTTCTGCATTTTTATAAGCGGTTACACATGGCCTTGGCTAGCCTATGTGATGTTCATTGTAATACTAATAACAAAATCATCAATTTAAAATCAAATTTGTGAACATACTTGCCTTATATCTTAACTAGCAGGTGATTTTATTGGTAGATTAGTTTGTTTTTAAGTGTGTAAGTATGATTGATTTGCATGCCAAGTGAAATTAGTACCCTTATTTTGCTTTGTTTTACCGTACCGTAATTCTTGGCTAGGCCTAGAGCTACGCCAAGCCAATATGCAGTGCGGACCGCAGTGTGGCTTAGGAAAGTTTTGTTTTTCTGAGCATGTGCAGATTGTGCTTATCTGGCTCATTAGCATAAAAATAACACGCATAAGGCTAATTCCAGTTAGACGGCTTAACCAGCCAGCTTCCTATCCTGGTAACAGTTATAAGTCCTTGCTGCTACTGTGTGCGGTAAAGACAATAACTCAGTCTCCAAGCCGGGAAATAAAGCTACTCCATGAACTAGGGTTTTGAGACTTTCCCACAACTGTTACACCAACCATTCATGTACTTATCAAGAGTATAAAAGAGAAATTGCTGCTTAATTATTTAAATTATGACATTCTGTTTCAAATCAAGGTATAGCTTTTTACAATTATCTTATCTATTTTTTTTTTCTTTCAGCGGCGCCTGAGGTTATGGCTCCAAGGTGAGGATAATTTCTGCTTTAATTTAAAAATATAATCTATATTGTCGTCATCATTATACATTAGCCATCGTCCACCTCCTTTAACCCAAGAATTTAAGTACAAAAAAAACCTGACCAACCAGCCGATCCTGACTTTCAATTTCCATCGTAGGATATGAAACACCATTTTTTCTTTTTGCATTTATGTGGATTTGTCAAAGATATACCTGTAGTATTTAGTTCAAACTCACAATAACATGGCATGTTTCATCATAAATATGACCTTATAACTTTCATTATAATTATTTAATTTATTTCAACAATGTTCTGTGCTCGGGTATATATAACTCAACAACAATACAGTCTCAAAAATCCAGGGTCCTCTGTTCTAATTGGAAAGGACACCTTTCAATCTAGTTTTAATCAAGTTAATATTTTAAGAATGGAAATAATCCCTGTGGTTACAGTTATCAACCAAAGTACATGGGGTGAGTGATGGTCAGCAATTAACTCTATAATAAGGCCATAGTACTAAAAAGAAAACCCTGACCAACTGGCCCTGATTTTCAACTGTCATTGTGTTTTGGTACCACGGCCACTTTTTTTTAGCCTGTATGTATGCATTGCTGACTTCTCTATGCCTGACTAACAAGTCTTATTTAGTCCAAATTTGGCAATACATATTACAACACAACAGGTTCTATCATGCATGATTTATATTTTATATCGTATGTATCTGAATTACAATAGGGTAGGGTACCAATTTCGTGTGTGCCGAACTATTATTATGCATTATTATTATTATTATTATTATGCAATTTAGTACTATATAAAACAGATGGCTCTCAGAACCAAATTTACCATCAGTTTTTAACATGTATAGAGCCCTGTTGAGATTGTTAAATTTTACAGTATTTTACAAAAACATAATGATATGCCTAAATATAGTCATCATGGCCATATGTGACTGGCTCTGGCAAAACCAGCCGTTTTGTAAGAAAAATTCAAAATTGAGTGTTTGGTGTTTTTAGATTCTGTAAGAATTGTTATTTAAAAACAGTGGTTATTTAATGGAAATTGGTTAAGTGTTAGTGAAGTTATGAATATTTCATTCATTGGATATCAGCTTTTGAGAAGACAGCTTCCAAAGATTCCAAAATCAATAGTTTATTATTAATATTTATATTTTAAAAATAATTTGAATATGCTTTCCAGTTAGATTTTGTTATTGATATTTTGCAGAAATGTTCTTTAATATCTTCTTTTATAAAATGCAAAAAACATGAAAATGTTAAAAATTGTCAAAGAAAATTTTATAGTGTGGACAAGCTTGAGCATTAAACTACAATAGGTAGATTTGGATTCATATTCGGATTCATCTTTATTTTGTAAACTTTATTAGCCAGCAACTGTCTTACAAGCACTGAGCAGAATTCATAGTTTTAATTTTAATCATTCTATATACTTGTAAATCATTTTGTTGTTAGAAAACTGTATAATGTCCCTTGTAAATTGATTGATTGATTTTTTTCTGATAGTACCGACGGCTGCAAATAGAGCTGGAGGACGAATTTGGAGCCGAAATCACAGTTGTAAGTTGTTTTTAATATATAACAATAATAATAATAGTGATAATAATAATAATATAATAATATTAATAAGTGGGATTTGCAAAGCACATAATACAGAGGTCTCTATGCGCTAGAGTGCAAATATATAAATAAATGAATAACATTAACTACTAATTTTTTTTTTTTTTTTCGGTGCCCCTATCTAAGCTAAAGGTGAAACTAACTCCTGCCGGACACCAGCCCGGTATTTCTGAGCCAGGGTTTCGGTGGTGTATTTTGCAAATAAAGTCAAGAATTAAAGTAAATTAAAAAGATGAATCTTAAACCAATTTTTTAAAATATCAAGAGAAGGAGACCCACAGACAAAAATAGGCAAACTATTTCACACCTTGGGAGCAGCAACTGACAATGCTCTTTCCCCATACATTTACATACGACATGGATATAAGAGGAACAAAAGAACAAATTATTAATTCATTAAGTATTTTTATGCTAGAGACATTATCATTCTAAAGTGTACAAAGTAGAATTAATAGATGATATTATATCATAGTATGACAATTTTATAGGGCATAATAGCTGCCAACAAAATCTCTACGTGCCCCCCCCCCCACATAATTACCCCCGTCATTGGATTAAACAACGTGGAACATTACTCATAACCAGCTCAGGGTTTTTTAAAATATTATTAAGGGGAAATGAAAGAACAAATGAATAATTTATGAAGTATTTTTATGCTAAAGACATTACCATTGTGAAATAAGACTATTTTTATTTTATTATGATAAATTAACATAAATTTATAATATTACAGGCTTATATAGTGCATAATGGCAACATGGTCTCTATGTGCCTCAAATATTTACCCAACATTAGATTAAAAATATTTTGAATACATACCCATCTCAGTTTTCTTTTATATTAAAAGGAAACAAAATAATAAATTAATAATTTATGTTGTATATTTATGTGCTAGAGACATTGTCATTGTGAAGTATGATTGTTTTTTATTATAATATTTAGTATAAGTATATATTAATATAATAATAAATATATAAAAACATATATTTTATTATAATAATATGAGAGTCTTATATGCCAGCAACTCCACTCCCTAAACCTCATAATGAGATTTAGTTAGATTTAAATTATATTAAATTTTATTAGATTTAAAGTAAAGCATCTTGTCTATAATTATGCTTGTCTTGTGAAAATGATTACCACCTTTGAGTGGGATATTGATTAATTCACTATTGGCAGGCCTTGGCTCATGTGCTTAAATAATGAATAGATATAATAAGTACTTTATATTTTAATGAAAAAGGTGAGTGTATATGTATATGCAACTTGATTGATGATGCATTTTAAACGATAGTGTTTCTTTTCAATTTCAATAATCAAATTATTTATTTTGCCATGTTTGTATGCAGACTGGAGAGGGCACTCCTAATGTAACTGGTTACCTTGAGGTGTCTGTCAATGGGAAGCTTGTACATTCAAAAAAGGTAAATTTATAATCAAAATTCTTTTTATCCATTCATTTATACATGAAACACATCGACATGTAGCAGTATAAATATGTTGAATTGCGTCAATTTACAAAAAATGCCATACCTTATATATATAAATTAATAAAGTATTAAAATGCCATATTTACTTATATTAATTAATAAAACCACACTATTGAATGAATTACAATTTTTTAAAAAGTCCATTATAACTGTACACAAAAAGGATTTTCCTATTAAATTGATGAAAATACAACATTTTCGATAATTGTTTGTAAAAAAACAATAATGGATTCAATATATGAATTTACCATTCGACCTAAAAATTTACTTATTTAAATTAATATAAGGGAGTCATTTTATTTATCCTAATTATATTGATGATACAATTGTTTAGAACAATTATTACATCACTATTATACAAAATTATTATTCTACATAAAAAAAATACTTAACTTTATATAAAAAAGAATGTCATTATTTACCAAAGCCAATCAATTGGCACATCGCACAAATTTGTCACATAAAATTTAAGAGTATGGACATAGCTTTAAAGTGTCCATAACACTACAGTAATGCTCTGTCCACGCTGCCACGTTTTATGTGACAAATAGACTTTTAAATTGATTAAATAAGCCTTTGAATCCCCTAAATTGTTATATTTTGGGGGGGGGGGGGCTATGTCCCCTGGACCACTTCCAAAAGGTTTAGCGAGGCCCAGCCATGCCCACTTTTTTCTCGTCGGAGATATCAGCCCCCCGTCGCGAACCATGGACCCCTGTTGGGGAAATCCTGTCGGCACCACTGCTATATATTGGTATACAAAAGTTTTTTAATTTGATAGTGTGGACAGAACTTATTGGTAAATATTTTCTTAGCATGTGTCCTGTGCTACACTTTGTCTCGTGTGATACAGGTATTGGTTTGTATACAATTTTCCTATCCTGTTAGTTGTGAGTGAATGCATGCATAATGCTAAGCTGGTGGTAGCCACTGTGTATGCGCTCAACTGTGGACATCCCTTGCTCCTCGGTTCAATTACTATCATTGCTCTCCTTGTTTTTCAGCTGGAGGGCTGGTAGCGCACCGTCTTTCAGATGAGAGGTTTAAGCCATTGGTCCTGTGCACATTATGGCCCATGTGCACGTTAAAGATTGCAGTACACTCTTTGGAAAAGAGTAGGTGATTATCTCCCAGTGTGCTGCCCAATCACCACCAGACAGACCCCACTAAAAGTGTCTTCTTCAGACTTTCATGGGTTATTGTGTTTGCACCAAATATATCCATCCAATAAGTTATTATCGTTCGATTATTGTTGGTATATTCTTCTGTTTTCGATAGTATTATAATAATAATTGTTTTCATGTTCTCATTTTTAGAATGGTGATGGGTATATTGATACTGATGCCAAGCTGCAGAAGATAAAGGATGCCATTGAAGCAGCTTTGAAGTGAGCCCTCTTTGTTTTCATCTTGCACATGAAGGTCAGTTAAATGTCATAAAAATTACCACTATTATGTTAAACTCTTGTAAGTTTCTATTACTCATGCTACATATTGTCAGCGATTGTTTTTCAGTTATTAAAAAAAACTATTACATCTACAGTCAAAAACTGTACTTAACTTCGTTGGTGTGCTTAACAATTTGTTGGAAGGCCAAACTGAGTTTTGACATTTGAGGGCTGCAGGGAGCAGTGTAGCTTCCAGACAGCAACTTTGCCGAGTCGAACTGGTGTTAGCCACTGAGTGTGTGCAGAACCATGAAGATCTCTTAGTCCCCGGTTCAATTCCCATTGATGCTTTCCGTATGTTGTAGCTGGAGGGTTGAAATGCAAGTTTCAATAGCCTACTGTATTTTGGATGAGACATCTAACCCTTTCTGGTCGCAAGGCGTCGCGACGACGCCCTATTTTACCATAATTCATAGCAAGGGGCGTCGTACGTACGCCCTATATAGATTTCTTGATAATTATTTTATAGCTAGGCTGCCCTCTATAGGATTTTTTTAGGGTGATGTATGAGTATTTATGTAGAGGGCCTCCTATATTCAGACCAAATAAAATGCCTGCGCCCAGTAAAAACCCGACATTTAGTGTAGATGATGTAATTTCTCAGCTTTGGTACAGCCTCAGGCAATGGTAATGGGGCAGACTGGAAAGGGTTAAGCCGAAAACTACCTAATACTGTAACTTTTTCCCCTCCAGTTTTTAACGACAGTGCCAACACAAAGATAATTTACGTTTATTGAGCTGACTTGGTTAGTTTGCAAATATATTTTATATGAGAGTATCTGCTTATGTTTGTTTTTGTCTCCACAGCTAAAGATCCATGATGTGATGCAATCAGGTTGTCTCTGTATGATGGATGTGGTTCAAAGGTTAATAAAGCTAGATCATATCTTGAGGATTCCGAGTCAGCGTGTTTTCATCAGATCGTTACCATTAACTTCATCTAGTACTATTTGATATTCTTTTAAATTTGGTTTGAGGTTTTTGAAGATTTAAATCATATTTATTACTCCCCAGTAGTACTTTAATAACCTTGATTCTGGTGCCAAATTTTATTTTCGGAAATGCTCTTGGAAAATTTTCTTTTCAACATATAATTGAATGGCATGTCTTTTAAGAAAAAGAAATAAATGTAGAGAACAAAATTAATAAACCACAAAACATTATAGTAGTCCCACTGCATGAAAATATTATTAAATATATTAGTTGCACTTAATATCACTATTTTACTATTAACTGAATATGGTATGAATTGAGAAAATTAAAATAATAAGATGTGTTATGTTGAAGTTATTTTAATTTCAAAAATGATTTACATAATATTAAATGATATATTTATTATTTAATTTTATAAACAAAACCTGTTTTGTAAACATTGGCAGTCCCCAAATAAAATCTTGTCTTGTATTCTCTTATCCTTTGGTTTTTTGTTTTTTTTTACTTGTCTACTTAAATACAGAGATTATTTAATACTACATATATATACATTGCATGTGGGATGCCAAGATAATGGGGAAGCAGCTCTACACTAAAAACAAGACATCAGGCAATACAATGGCAATTCAACCAAAGATACTAGAAACACACAAGATAGAACTCTCACAAGCAAAATTACAGCAGATCTTAGAGCATATCTTTTATGCAGATGCAGACTACACGGCACGTTTCTCTTTCCAATTTATGTCCAGACCAGATCCAGATGTACACAGTGCACCATTTTTTGTATTCCCACCATGAGTTTCGGTGATAAGGTTTATTTTCTGTGGAGAATGCTTTTTTTGTTTTCTAGTATCTTTGATTCAACTGAAGGAACTCATCTCCATACATGATAGGCTTTTATTTGTGATTGCGAATTTCTACATGCCACACACCCAGTACATGGTTGGCTGATGTAAAGTTTCCTTGTTCACTCAAAATGCAAGGAAACCAAACTATTAATTTGTTGATAAGTTGGCATATGGAACTAAATGTACCTTTGAATTGCCTGGCTTATACAGTACAGTATATACATTCAATCTGTTTGTGCGCTTAAGTCTTAGAATATATAATTTTATTTCATTGCTTGTCATAATCATCCCTATAATCAATAAAATCATCATTATTATTATTATTAGCATCATCATCACCAGCATCATCATGGGAAGATTTAATACTTGTAGCTGTCAATTGACATGTCATGCTACATTTCATCCAATCACAGAAATGGAGTGAACAGGATGTTTTTATTTGGAGGGTCGATAAGATGAATACTGCCTTGTATAACTTCATGACCAACTGAAATAACCTTTCAGAGTGTCAATCAAACTCAACAACTGACCAATCAGAACACAGCTCTACAAATACATGTGTTGTCCAACGAACGCACATGTTTACATACATTTATGCTGTTGTTTCAAGTGGGACCTTAGCAGTAATATCCAACGGACGGGGGCTTAGCGGAAGGATTCATTAAACCCAAACAGCATCTTAAAGCAGTTACATTTACACCTTGTATTTCCAGTTATGGATCTATCAGTACATGATATAGATATATACTTGTGATGATTAATAACGTTAATTTCTTGCTGCTTGTGATCAAACACGCACTACTCTTAAACCCGTTTTCCTCAACAAGTTGCGCATAAAACTGTGCAGACGACCTAGGAGTTCGTGCGCGATCATCACTACTGAAGTCGACACGGTAGAGACCATATTTGAGGCTGTATCCGAAGTCCCACTCAAAACTGTCCATCAAAGACCATACAGTATAACCAACAACGTTTACACCATCGTCTTCAATTGCTACAAATGTAAAACAGACAACATTTAGAATTTCAAAAGAATACTCTGCTTTAAACAAATATTTTTTGAAAGGAAAATATTTTAAGATTTTCTATTTCTGTTTATACTTTAACAGAAGACAAATTTGTCTTGAATGAATTCCGGAATAACTACCCCAAGCCTTTTTTAACTACCATAGTGGATTCGAACTCTTTTGCAAAGTAAAATGAATAGTGTGGGATTCGGACCTATCGTCAAGATTGAGAGCTCCAACAACCACAGCACAATTCCCTTCTTAAATTTCACAATAATACCTCACGAAGTAGCAAGTAGATAAGACTATGCACTGTACAGTAAAAATCCTTCCTAAACTAAACGAATTTTGCAAAATACTGTAACGTTTTCTGCTGTAGACAAACTGTATTTCTAAAAGTTCACATAATGAACTTTCTGCAGTCTCCTAAAAAGACGATTATCTTTCACGAATTTCGTGATATATTTTCCAAGTTCTAACAGGCTTTTAACATGAATATTCGCTCGAACATACAAAAATCTGTGTTATTTAAATTTTACCCACTGAGAGGCCCAGACGAATTTATGCGTTCTTCAACAAGAATATCAATGATCTGAGATTAAATAAAGTTGGACGGACATTTAGTGAGTTTGCCAGCAATCTTAGTGAAGATATGCCAATCGTTCATGAATCAGTATACGTTCAAAGATCACGATTGCTGGGAGTTCTAATGAACCAGTGGAAATAAGAATAAGTGAATAAATATGTATATTAAATGGAACAAAACAATGGAATGTGTATACTGCAAAAGCAGGGACTATCATAGTTTAAGTGCCATAGTCCTCTCGCACACCACGCATGTCTACCACATGATAAAACACTTTCACTTACACTGAAGTCGCGTCATATGTCGTTTCCTACACTATAATTCATATTATAGTCCGCGCCTATATAAAGAATATTAATTTTAAGAATATGGTTTTACAGAGCGCTCAAGGACAATAATGTTGGAATATATATCGTTTTTTTTTATACCAAGGACATGTATTTCTTCAATATCGTACCTTTAAGAACCTCGTTGGTGTATGCTTTGATATAGTTTACTCTATCTTGGTCATCAATGGCTCCAGAAGTGTCAACACCATTCCCTGTGATCAGGATGGCTGGATTGTTGTATTCCTTTTTGATCCATTGCAATGCCTTACGAATTCCCCAAGGGACGACTCTGTTAGACAAAGAGTTCGTTTTCGGCCAGGAAGCATTGACTGATTCTTGGAGATTGGCATCATGCGACCATGAAGGAGTTACAATATCATCATCTGGATGCATCAGGACCGATGCAAGTTTTGTAGTGTAATGACTTATTCCAAAGAAGTCACTTGTTTTAATAATTCTGTCCTTCTGCTCTGTAGTAAACTCTGGGAGTCTTGAGATGTTGTACCCTTGCTGAAGACTCTGTTCGCGAATAAGCGTCTTCATGACGTCAGGGTAATCCCCATTAAGAAATATTGGATGTGCAAACCAGCCAAGAAGAAACTGGCGAGCGGTTTCCGCTGCCGTTACGTCAGAGATATTAAGAACATTTTTTGGTTCGTACCAATCAAAATTCAAGTTAAGTCCCACTTTCCCGTTAAAACGTCGTCGGAAATGGTCATCGTATGTGTGATACGCTAGTGCATGTGCGCGTATCACATTATTAGCACATTGGTATGGCCCAGACCCGGGATCACCAGTACCAGGTGCTAGGCTACCGTTCCCATAGCCATGGACGCAGAACATGTAAGGTTCGTTAAAGGTGATCCAGTATGGCACTCGGTCGGCGAAATTTTGAAAGCAGACAACAGCATAGGTCAGAAAAGCAGATAATGTTGCATTGTTGATCCATCCCCCTTCCTTCTCCAGTGCCTGTGGCAGGTCCCAGTTATACAATGTGACTATCGGTATAATATTGGCTTCAACCAAATTGTCAATTAAATAATTATAGTAATTTATACCTGGAATGCTTATTTTGTTGATTGATCTACCATCGGGTATCAACCGGCTCCATGAAATTGACAATCGATAGTGAGTAAGTCCCATCTCCTTAAGCATTCTTATATCCCTGTCAACATTGTGGTAACTATCACATGCAATATCACCGTTGTCATGACGATATATTTCATCACTGTTGTGAGTGAAACTGTCCCAAATGCTCTCACCTCTACCACCTTCATTCCAAGCACCTTCAACCTGATACGCAGACGACGCAACACCCCACATAAAATCCTCGGGAAACTGCCCAAAAAGGACCGAATCCCGTTTGGTGTCGTTGAAAACATTTGGGTACACAAATTCTGCGGATAATTTGCCAGTTACCAGCAAAATATAGAAAGTTATTAAACTGCAGCCTTCAAGTTTCCTCATTTTCGAACAGTGAACTTACTCCAAGAACACATCTGTAGAATACGGTACCGTAGTGCTTCCAAATGCAAAGGAAATAGGAGTGATTATAAAGGTGTGTTAGTCTGTTTCCGCCGTGTTTTTATTTTATATCAACTGCAAGGTCAATGATCAAGTTGAGATTAGACTTAGGCCTATATACTGATATTTACACAAACAGATAATAAAGCTTTAGTGCATAATTATGTATCGATGTATCGATAGATAGTAGGCCTACCTGTAGCCTTTCGAAATCTGCGATTGAATTGGATTGATAACAGATAAGAGTGGAATGTCGTATGTAGGAGGCCGCGGGGGCGGGGAAAGAATGCTACTTCTTCCCTAACTCTTTTCTGTTGGACAAAATATGCTTAGGTGACAATCCAAAGGAAATTAATACGTATGCTATCCGAAATTCGCATGCCCAACTTATTAAACTGATCGATAATTCAACACCAATCAGTGTAAAACCATTTTCACACATCAGGATTTTTTTCTACGATTGAGCAAGATTTGTTATTTTTTTTTTTTAAATCACAGTGGTGTCGTAAATTTCGTAGTCAATTGTAATTCACCGTAGCGCATCGCACTGGATCTTGATGCCATGCCATCGTGATAGAGCACGATTTTTTTGGGAATGTTAAAAAATCGTAGCTATGAAAAAAATCTTGGTATACCGCAGCAGCATCGTGTGAGTGTCGTAGCGTTGTTGTCGTCGTTGTCGTGGCGGCGTCGTAGTGGCCACAACACATAGAGCAGCAACTTGCATAGGCCTATATTGCAGATTTTTGACAATTGTGAAATATCAACAGCTATGGCCACAATGACAACATTTAAATATTTGTAAATTGCGCCTCTTTTGTAATGTGATTAGTTCAATCAAACAGGCGTCTTGGTAATTCGTATTGTCGTCATGCTTTCCTCTTCGTAAAAATCGTAGGCTACTGACGTCTTAATACAATCTTGGTGTTCGTAGTAAATCGTGAAAACTAATCGGCTGTCGTAACTCTATCTTCGTAACAATGTAGTCGCATTTACTGCCATAATACATTTCGACGGCGTCCTGATATCGTATTGACAAAACGTAAAATTCAAACTTTTTGAATACCATGGTAGCAAAAACCATGGTAGCAAAAACTATCGTAGCAAAAATCGTGAATGTGTGAAAGGGTAGATGAATACACGATTAGGACCGTCTAGTGTAGTAGAAATTATCGGATTTAGTAATTTTTACTCCAAAAAAGAAACTCCTACAAATTTAATCTATAAAACTGTTTTTGGTTACCAAAGGACCACTCAAAGACCACTCAAGAGCAGCAAGAGAACAGAGGTGGCGTCAGCGGGCCGCCGGAGAAGTGCTGCGCTTTGAGATAATCTATGCTTTACCCCCTTCTCCCTCCTGTTGGGGAAACTCAACACATTTGAGAAAAAGTTGTGACAATACATTGCGATATGAAACCATGTCCCCACCCCAAAACAGTCATCACCGGCTGTACGGTACGTACTACGTTTTCAGTTTGTGCATTACTATAATTTGTCTGAACAGAAGAGAGTTACAAGTACAGGTATTTAAACAAAATGAAACGAGATCTTGCATCACAATAAGTAGGTCCTAATTGTATGGGAGATGCATTGAGATGGGTTATTAATTAATTCATCCATTCATTCATTCATTCATTCATTCATTAATTCATTCATTCATTCATTCATTCATTCATTCATTCATTTATTTATTTATTTATTTATTTATTTATTTATTTATTTATTTATTTATTTATTTATTTATTTATTTATTTATTTATTTATTTATTTATTTACTTATTTATTTATTTATTTACTTATTTATTTATTTATAATTTAATTTACTTATTTATACTTATTTATTTGACGTCACTGAATAGACACAACGAAACAAACCCCAGTAATATATAGGCCTATCTACCAACGTTTAAACTAAAAGCCCACGAGGCTTCGTATATAATAGGCCTACCGTATTTATGAAGTCATTAGAATATATAAAATAAATATTTCGGAGCGTTTTTGTACACAAAACTATAGAAACTTCATTTTTGCATCCTTCGCAAACACTTCGAAACTGCAGGTTTTGCATCCTAAAACTATTACAATTAAAGGATATTTTCAATATGTGAACACATTTATAATTATCCGATTTGGGAGTTTCTGTGTAGGCCCCATATTTTACACAACAAAACCGTCTTGAACTGAAGTTTCAGACGTTTCAGATTGGTTTCATTATTGAAACGATACCGTAATTTGCTAAACTTGGCCCACCATGGATTGGGGCATCTCTAGATGGCCGAAAATTTTCACTACCAAATGTTCCGGTTTTCTGCAAGGTTGTAAAGAGAGGAGAATAGTACTGTATTGGGACTGTAGTAATTTTGTTGGGCGCCCTCTATATTAGCAATTTCCTCCGATCGGGTTTCAGAAGACAATACAGACTTGGAGCGAGGGGAAAACAAATTTCATTTGGCAGGAACACAACACAAAGGACTGATACGCAAGAAATTTATATCAGTAAAAAATGGGAACATAATACCTCAGATATAACACATAGTTGTGGAAAGAAACAGCTTCAAGATGTTTAGAAGACGTAAGTACAACCACTTTATTTTTTGGTTATTAATTGGTTAGGCCTGCTTGAGAGTATTGTGCTAAGTGCGGAGGATCAACAAGTTGTAACTCAAAAAGTTTGTTTTTACATTTCTCATCAATGGGTGGGTGGTACATGTTTAGCTAGGTACTGGTAGTAGTAGTATACTAAGAGTGCGACAGCACGCTGAACTTCTGATTTACTCCTCACATTTGCAAGCCTCTTCGCCTGCTACACTTACACTTATATTTATTATAAAACAGTTGATTTAAAATAGAAACCAAATAGTGATTCTTTAAAAACCACGTTGGGTAAGTCTTGCCCTCAATTTGAATCGCCTGTGTATTGACTGTTATCATCATGTCTGTGAGTGCCACCGATACGAGGGTGACATGTCACAAATAAATAAATAATAGTAATAATATTTCATGCCCAGCTAAACTGTAGCTAGGCCTTCGATCGATTGAAGAGATACAATGGGAGATGATTTTGTTTCCACACAGCCTTTTCATGTGGAGGTTATTGACTTTAATGGACACCTGTCTTAACAATCTCAATAGGTTTCTGTACAAAATAGTAATTTTACCATCACAGAATACTGTAAAGCTTGTATGGTACTACAAGATAACTTGAAATACTTTGAGAATGTAAAGTGCTAACTAGAGTAGTTAAGTATACTTCAGCAGTACTTTACTACACTTCTGTAGAACCAGGTACCAGGTTGGTAGTGTAGGCCTGGTGATCTTCATTCTGCCACTGCCCCAGGCCATAATACTGTCACGTCACTAGCAACTCTGAAATTGCATTGAGAGAGATGAGTACTTGCTCAACAGAAGGCCTTTTTTGCTTTGCATTGCTCCATTATCTAGTGAAAAAATGAGCTAAAAACAGGTATTCTATATCAATATATAACAACATATAAAAATATTTAACAACATATAAAATCTATATTAACGTACAGTATGTGCCATTGTGATTTGGTGGTTGGGGTGCACAACCTACCAATCCCAAGAGTCTAGGTTCATTCATGCACAATAAAAACATCTCCATTTTCAAGCCTCAACAAGAAATAATTGACTCAGGCTCCAAATGTTCACCTTTGGTGAATAAATTTTCCTTGTTGATTTTATATTGTATAAAACAAACAACATGTTTGTACATAAGTTGAACATATAGGGCTACATAAAAAAAACATTCAGTAAAAATAATGAATTGATAAATTAAATTTCTGTACTTGGGTTAATTCATTGTTAACATAAGGAAATTTCAGGTCAATACAAGTCACATTTTAAGCCAAATATATTGGACATTTCAAGACAAAGCAAGGGAGCTTTTCAAATTCAAGTCAACACAAATGACATTCCAAATCAATACAAGGGAGATTTTAAGTCAATGCAAGGGACATTTCAATTCAACACAAAGGGCAGTTAAGGTCAGTAGAGTGGGCATTTAGGTAAATACAAGGGACATTTCATCATAAACAGTAAATTAGACAATTATTTGATGGAGGCCTTTTTCTAAATGTCTGGTTTTGAAGGATATCCCAAAGTTCAAAGGAAACACCAATTATGTAGTTCCTGTTTCTCCATTCTTTGTTATCTTTTATCAAGTCTCTGTTCCTGAAGGATATTACAATTTATTTTTTTTTACTTTGAGATTGAACAAAGTTGGTAATATGCATGAAAACAAAATTTGTGTTTGCTATAATAAGTTGTTATTGGTATTTATTATATTTTTGTTATTGATATTTATATTTTATTTGAATAGATTGAAATATTGTCATTTATGAAAAGGATAAAGCTAGAATAACCAATAACTTACAGTGTCATTGTGCTGAATTGCATATGGGCGTGGTATGTGACTCAGTGGCAGCTCTAGCATA
>NW_022733259.1:1475450-1498994 GCF_011630105.1 Anneissia japonica | reverse complement strand
AATTGAGGGGGGGGGGGATAAGATGTCTGACTTGGGGGCGCTAAGTATTTATGGGTGTAACTATAGCGCGCAGCAGCCGGGGATGGGTATGGGTGGGGGGTTCCCCTCCTCCCAAAACGAGATTAAAAAAGAAAATTGTGACTTCCTGATGGCCATAAATGGTCGATTCACCATTGTTATGTTCTGCTTGACTGATCAGACCCAGACAAAGTGATTGCTGATCCAGATTTGGCTTGGCATAGGCAATACAGTAGTGGGATGGGAAAACTAGGCCTATTTTTTTTTTTTTAGGTCAGACTGCCCGACGAGCTTTGGCCGATGGGGGAGGGACTTGACCAGACCGATTGGGGAGGGGGGAACTTGACCAGACCGATGGGGGACTTAAGCCCCCCTGCTGGCACTTCCCCTGATGTGACTACCTACACGCCGTAAAGAGGCATCACATCATTGCACAATGACGGGCTGAAAAGAACCATAGAATCAGGGTAACCCCTACTCTGCTGAAAGATGCAGTGGGTGCACATGAGCCACTGGACATTCATTTAAGTCCTTATCTGGGAATATTTTCAGCTAGTGCCGATGTTCAGGCTGTAGTCGGCGATACCCCTGCTTTACCGCTTACCCATTCTACTTGATGAATGTTGTTAGTTTTGTTATTATCATTGATATTAGTTTACATATTATTAATAATAAACAAACATTTGTTGATTGTTGTTAATATTATCTTAATGTTTTTAATCATCATTATCAATGTTATTCTGGATCCCTGGACTAATTTTCTGTCAAGGCCTGTTTTCCTAGGAGGTTTTATATAAAAAGCTGTGGATGCAGAGGGTAAGGGTTAACAAAATCAGTAGCACACAGTATATAAAATTATTGAATTGGGGGAAGGGACAGGCTAATGGGGATGTAAGTAAGGGATCTAATTATAAAGTAAGATAATGTTATGTGTCTGAGATTATATTTAATAATTAAGTGTAATTTTCAGTGGGGAGGGGATGCCAAAGGTGCAGATTTTGGGAGTAAATTTGTTTTTTTATTCTTCTTTACTTTGGTGTTTACCCTGTTTCTCAACCCTGCTGTTTTCCTCATCATACTTTTCCCATAACTGTGTCTCCACCCCTGCTGTTTCCGGTGACTACATCCTTTTTTTCCAATCAAATCATCTCCCTGTACTATAACCATGCTAAATATGGTTTAAATATTTGTTTTACTGTAGATTAACATACTTTTAGTTTTACAATTAAGTTTTATTTTTTATATTTTGTTTTGTATTAAGGTATTTTGGATGCACCGTAAAACTTGTTTTATGTTTTTTATTGAATTGAACACATGGTGGTTGTTTTTTAAGGTGAATAAATCAAACTTGGCAGGTAATATCCACCATTAATTACTATTGTATCACACCCCTGGTCACACCTTTAAACCACTACACTACAGATATTTATTTTACCATACTGTAAACCAGACTGCGCAATTGACAGCTCTGAGAATAAATAGCTTGTTAACCAGTCCCAATTGAGCTAGAATTAATGTGGTCAATTGGTAGGCCTAAGATAAACATCTACCAAGTAGAGAGTATCTCAGCAACTTTACAATCAAACGTTCTTTTATGTAATCTGTGGTTAGCAGTGCTATATACTGTATGTGATAGGCTAATTCCTGTTTACTATTAATTTCTTTGTTAGAGCCTAGAGCAACAAGGTACTATTGGTACTGTAGTTTAGTTTAAGTTGCATTCAGTGGTCCGGTAAGACGTTTTCAGCCAGCTGCTGCCAACAAAATATAATATTCAGAAACAAAGGCGCAATTATTTATTCTGTAAATTTTAATTCAGGATTTTTCAACTGTGAGTAGAAAAACTTCATCTTCTAGGAGATTTGACTATGGCTCCTTTGTACCTTTGCTCATAACCATCTTTAAATAAATAGGTGTTGGAGTAGAAAAAGATTAAGAACTGTGACAATGGTTCTGAGGTACATTTTCAGGGTTTACTATACAATTAAAACCCCGGAAAGGTCTATCATCTTGACCTCAGAAACGCATGTGGGAGACCAAAAAAGTGTTAAAGAATTTTTTGTTTGTAATCAGGTACAGTATAACACATACATTGCATGTTTAATCAGGCATGTTTATTTTTTTATTTAACTTTTGTTATACTGGATGGCACGCTCAATGCAAAGGCACTGGTTTTCGTTGTGGTCCAGTTACATAACATAAAATACAAAAATTGAAAAATTGAAAAGAAAAATTTAGGAAAATTAAACAAAGGACTTAATTACAAAAATAGATGACTTAATTACAAAAGTAGAGGACTAATCACAAAAATAGAGGAGAGACCAATTAATTCAGAGCATTTTTAAATGTGTATTGGTTAAAATTCTGGAAATCCCTTAGTTATATTGCTAGGTAGTTGGTTCCACTTCATGGATGCACGGTAATGAAAAGTTTGTTTTCCTTGACATATGTTCCATTGTAGAACTACAGTGGAACATATGTCAAGGAAATATGTTCCATTGTAGAACTACAAGATGATTATTTGTCTGGCTTCTAGTGTTTTTATCATTTTCAAGGAAAACAAACATATTAATTAAATAGGAGGGAGAAAGTCCTTGAAGGCATTTAAAAGTTAAAAATAATAATTGGTCTCTCCATCTATTTTTCAGAGTTTGCCAGTTCAACAAACTTAAAATACATACATTGCGTGTTTAGGGTATGAAATTCATCCAAATTTGGAAGTAGGGTATATTTTTAAAGAAATTGAGAACATATTTTGGGTATAATATAAAAACCATGACATAACATCCAAGTTTTGGGCTGCAAACTAAAGAAAGAATTATGTACCATACATTGAGAAAACATGTTCCTTTAGATAAACATAACCATGCAATTTATTAGAAATTCATATTTCCAAGTACTGCTCTATTGTATTTAAATTTTAAATTTCTCTTAAGTACAGAAATAAATGCCCAGGGCTGTTAAAGTACATTGAAAAGTGTAATTACTTGTGCTTCTGCATGATTATATTCAGTGAACATAGTGCATTTTGATAAAACTGGGACAATGGTTTAAGCATTATTATAAACTGAACAATGAAGACACAAGTGCTTAACTAAATCTGCTAAACTCGTCGCAGCCACTGTGAGTACAGGGGTCCTAAGTTGGAAGTAGTAAAGAACACGCAATTATTATGAATTTATTTTTTCTGGGAGATTCTTGCGGAAGTGCCAGAAGCCGTCACAATATCTGGAAGACTCGTGTGTTTGTTCTCCATGTGTTTCAACTGGAAGGCTTTATCAAACTTTTTTTTTTTTAAATACCATATTTATAGAGGTGACCCTTTCAGAATATCTTAGAAGATTCACAGATATTCAGGGGCCATCTTAAATAAATGAAATAATGTGATTCCCTAATAAGCAAAGTCTCCTTTTGAGGCTTACTGTAGGGAATTGAGTTGTTTTTAGTCGTGAGAAAAAAGTCACAGGAATTGAACCCAGGACCCTGAGATTAGAAGGGAAGAAGGTTCTACCTGTGATATACAGGCACAGGTAATAGTGCACTGCTGTCCATAAGAGACATTAAGCCACTGAGCGTGTGTACAACATGGGTCCTACATTATTCATGATAAAAAAAACATGCAGTAAGCTTTACCAAAATAAGTAGGAAATTTACTGTTGAGATTAAGAAATTTTCTTTGAAAAAAACTGTTATATGCTCTTATGCTGTATAGTCTTGATGTGCCTATATATGGTCATTATGTATGATGTCATCTTGACAATATTTAAGCGTGTCACAGGTTTTTGTGAATAAAACTTGACAGTCTGGCATAAGTGTAATGTTAGGCCTATATTGTAGTTGTTGAGTATTCACGGAGGTCTAGCCAAAATGTTGTAGTTAATCAATTGCTGTTAGATGATGGCTTGTATTTTTATGCCAAGCCAGACTTTATAATCAATAATAAATATATAGTTAAACAGAAATAGATAATCAGATCAATCAATCAATAATAGCAAAACAATATTGTTTCTTTTTAACCATTCCCCAGTTTATCGTAAAACACTCTTCTTAGATAAAAATAGAGTGTCTTAGATAAAATTCATTTGTACAATCCATATATAAAAAACTTTTTTACCTCTGGAGCATGACTTGAAATCACATTAACTATTCTTAGGATCCCAAAGTTTTGTTGACGTAATACATATTGTATAAATTAAACTTATGGAATAGAAGGGTCATTGACCTCTCTCAAAACTTATTAAGTGGCATGAACTGTCAATTCCTGTAAGTATAGTCGTCATCCTAGCTTATTCATCCCTAGGGTGTTCAAAATTTTAATCTGTTTAGCTGTATTTGGAAATTAATTTTTTTTTCAATTGTATTTTGTGGCTATGCCTACTGTTATGGTTGTTGATGTTCATGCTCATGCTCATATGATGTGTAGTTTATTTCTGGTGCCATATAATTTATTATTATTATTATTATTATTATTTTATTCTTTATTGTTTAGCCAACTTAAAATATTACAATAAAATACAAATTAAGATGAATTTTTTAATGTCTTTCTTAAAATTTACAAGTTGAAATGCAAGTGTAAGTTTTTAGATTAATAGGCAAGTTATGTGAAAACTACAATTGTAGTGGAGTTAAATAGTGTTAGATGCTTGCCTTGGATATTTCTCACAACCAAACCAAAACAACTCCACTCCCAAAGCCTCATAATGAGACTGAGGTTATGTAAAGCATTTGTCTTTATGTTTGTTTTGTGGAGGGATATGCCACAAGTGATTAAGTCTGCTGTTTTAATTTAGCAAGAAAAGAATACGAAAAATTTTTCTTACCATTTATACCTTACATAGACTTTAGAATTAATTGCTAGGTAGTAAAAATCTGAACTGTTTTAGTCTCTGTCTTATTTAAAATAAGCAGTATTATGATTTAGACTTTAAAGCCAGGCACTTGCTGTGCTCAATGGTTGTCGGCCGACGCGATTCTATGAAGAACGCAACACAGCGACGAGCGTGCAACGGGTTGTTTTTTATGATGATCTGTTAAGACTGCTACCAACAATCAGCAAATGGCATCGCGTTGTTTAGCGCCCACAGGGCGTGGAGTTGGAATCGTTGTGTGACCGTCTTACGATGCAGTGAGTGACCATCTAGGTTTACAAAGATTTGCCACACAGAAATCTTTAAAAACGATCTTATAAAATTTAAACAACTATTGATTAATAAATGATGGTTAAAATCCATCACCTGCAAAACTAAGCATTAACATAATTTCTTTGTACTATACTTTATTATAAACAGTTTTGAAAGCAGCCATTGGGCTCATTAAACTTATTGAATTAGCCTATAAACAAATTGTATACTTTTTAGTATACAATTTTAGTGTTTTTTAAAGTTGCTTAGTATGTTTTTTTCTGCAATGTATTTTTGCATCTAATGAACAGTAAATTCCTTTTGAACAAAATAAAGAAATCTAAATCTAAAATGTTGAAAGAACAAAGAAATTTGGTATCGTGGAAGTGGGTTTGGATGTGGCCAATCAAACAATTTCTGGACTATTTTCTGCCCAGCTGAGGAGACAAAAATTTGTTTTGAATCAAGGAAGTCCAGTTGTATTAAATTTTAATTTAAGTATCCTATTTCAATTAGAATCTAGATATATTGTTGTTGCTAAAATAAAAAGAGTACACTATTGCAATATCTTTATTCTTCTGTATTTTAAATGTTTTTTTTATTAAATGTCTTAAATCTACTGTTAAGAAAACTATTTCTTAATTGCTATTAAAATTGGTGGCCTGCTGACAAAATTTACTAAAATGGATTTTTACTAAAACAATTAACATATACTGTATGTTTATGATTAAAATTTGATGTTATAGCAATATATCAAACTAAATTCATGATGATTTTACATGTTGAAATAATACAATTTTTATATAATTATATATACCAGGTTGAAAAACATTTAATTCTACTGGAGAATACAGTACATTAATAGAATGTGTTGAGAACAATGTTGCTTACAGAGTTTTGTTTACAGTTATTTAGAGGGAGGTGGTGGAAAGCATTTAATCAAGGAAAAAATAAATTTATGGCTTGGGATATCTATTGGAGGGAGGCATTTACTCCAAATGAAGATCTGGAGGGGGTATTTTTTGGGGTGGGGGTGTATTTTTTGAATAAATACGGTATATAATACACATTTTATATTTGGTTCTCTATGCTCTTTTTTTTATAGTTTGTTTGAATGCAAGGGAGTTATTGAAGAAATTATTCAGTAATAGTTATAACAAATTATAATGTACTGTACATTCTCTAACATTTTCACGATTACATTAGACATTTCAATTACCTTAACAGAATATTCCTTGAATCTTGTCTCCCCGAGGATCAGAAGTTAAGAGTTATTTAATCTTCCTTCACACCGTGAAAAGGATAACTCTATGACACTTGGATAATTCTGTTGTTCTCAACCATGCAATTTTAAAATCATGGGTGTATTCGGGGGAAAGGGGGGGCGCAGCAGGTCAGAGTGTCTCCACCTTGTCCAAATTTTTTCAAAACTATAAAAAAAAGATGAAGAAAAAAAAAAGGTTGTATTAAAATTAAGTCTGAGAGTGCCATTTCCGGCCATCTAGAGGTGGGCTAATAAATGTTCTTACTCAGCCACCACCATGGTCGGCTTAGGTGGTTGAGACTCTCCATCGGTGGAAGTTCCTCCCTGCCCCCTTCCCCCCTTTCCACTATCTAAAATTCCTGGATCTGCCACTGTTCATTTTGATAAGTAATTCATACTACAAGTGCATTTGCAGTTCATACCTAAATACTACAGGTAAGGGGCGAGTTCGATGAAAATATGAGAAGGGAGCAAGTAAAACAAAGTGGGATGCGGTGGGGTTTTAACTATTGTGTAATTTTTTATGCTTAATAACAAACTTCCAATGTAGGGTATTTGGGGTACAAACTTCATGCGGGGAACTTGTGTGCTCCCATGTCCCTCTTAAATTCGGCCCGTTTTATACCCTTTTGAAAATAATCTATTGGTTTGAAATGGGTGCTCTCAGAAAAAATTGTATAGTACGAGAGCTCTAAGACAGATTTTGTTTTTGGTATGAAGTTGTTTAACCATAATTACATTATATTTGAACACTTGATTGACCTAAATTCGGCACGGTTCATATTGTTGAAGGCTTAATTGATCTTAATTTACCACGGTTCATACCCTTTTAAAAATGATTAACTAGTACATGAATTTCTGAATTATGACCAACACAACCAACATTCATGGTTGTATAATACAAGAGATCTACGATAACAGATTTTTTTTTTTTTTTTACATGAAATTTGTTTATCCTTGATTGCATTATATTTGAAGACTTAACTGATCTAATTTACATCATTATCAAGGGGAAGAAAATGTATAAAAGAGAAGGATGTATATAATTGGATGTACCATCATTCACCCGGATTTTCGCTGCTACTGTAGGTTACATGTTAAAATGCTTTAGGGCAGAAACAGGACAAAATTATTGAATTGACATCAGTGCGGGAATTGGACAGAGCAGGTGTTTTCGGCCACATTCATTTTGTCTGTAGTATCACTCGCAAAAACAATATGATGTAATACTTTGTACTCTTTTATTATCAGAATATACTTGTTACATTTCAGGTGTGTCTTGCATTGCAGACTTAAGTGATTATTTTTCAATTCAATTTATTCCAAAAATAGCAATTGCTAGTAACTGAATTGCATGATTACATTATAAAATTCATTAAACTAAAAAGTCAAATTCATAGTACAAAGACACCAAAAATTCACAATGAATTGTAATAATACCATGTTGCTATTAGTGCCTTCTGGATCATATATTCTTCTAAATTTATAGTTAAATAGCGTAGTCCCCCCCCCCCCCGGTTATAAATAAGCCCAATCCCTACTTGATGCCCAATTTTACATACCAACCTTTGTTTAGGCAGAAGTCCAGGTTATGATTTAAATGAGTAGCTTAGATTTACTTTTAAAAATACTATTAAACAAAAATAAAAAATCGGCTTTGAATACAAAAGCCTTGCTGAAAATTTACCTTTTGATTAAAAAGGAAATTTTCCCAAGTATAAGCCCACCCCTTCCAAAAATTGGCCCAATTTTGTGTTCAAGGGGGATGGCTAATACCAGAGGAACTATAGTACATTTAACAATCTTAAAAATACAGAAGTCAGAAAAAATTGTTGGATTAGATAACAGTATATAAGAACAGTACAATACAATAGATACAGTACAAGATAAATAATTTACAATAAACAGCGTTATCTAATATCATTGAGTAAATGTATATATTTGCAATAAATCTAATGGTATATAGTAGAACGGTGTACAAGATTAATGATAGATACACGACGACGCATGCTGTTTTGTTAAGAAAAGTTGGAGTGCTGCCACCAAGATGTTAAACATTTTATATGAACAAAGAAATTATATGAAGAATATCTCAGTGTTATTTGCTAGGCATTATTGAGATGCTTGGTTATCTGGACTCTCTGCAGTTCCCCACCTCCGCTGCCTAAGGACAGTGGGTGTACCACTTAAAATTTGAATTTATTGATGGTTTCTGTATTTCAAAATATTTTTCACATGATTACATTGGGAAAAACAGACATTTGACATAGGGAGAGTACCTTTAGTGAACTCTCATAAAAGCTAAGTGCAATCTATGAAGCAAGTGTTGTTTTAAATTTGTTTCCTGTCCTTTACAAATACTGCGAAAGAGAAGTGAAGTGAAAGCCGGATATAATAGAATAGGAAACGTGGAGATGCATATTGTTGGATAATAAACGTTATTGGTAAGATAGTGTGTATGATTCCAATATTTATTTACTCTTTATTTACAGAGTTTTCAGCTTTTTATCTATTCCATTCTGACACATCTTTGCTGATGGACAAACGTATTCAGAATAAACTACAAATTGTTGCATTCTGAACGTTTTTTTTTTAACTGGTATTCATAATTATGATGTTATTTATATTTATTCACAAAACATAAATCATCTGTTTTCACATCTGCATAGTTTTTGCATATATTAAGCATGAAAAAACATAGGTATTAACATTAAAATTTACTTTAAATAATATTTATATTTAATACTTATACTGTATATTAAATACGCAAGGTAAGAGAACTTTCCGATACCGAACATCAATGTTCTAGTTGAAATGACCTTCCAGTTGATTTTTGAAATGTCTTAATTTCATTTATATATTATATTCTAATTGTTATTACATTTTTTATCATTTCTTTTATTTTTTGTTCTTTTTGTAATTTGGTTACATTTTTTTTGGACTAAATCCGGACCTCTTCGGAGACAAGTACATCAATTATATTGAAATGAGCATTCCAGAATAAGATTTGTATTGTAATCTATTAGTTATGCCATAAAAATGATAATTTAGATGAGTGTTCAACTTTACTGAGCCTCTACTAGGAATAGTCTTCACATGAGAAAACATAAGCATATAGACATTACTTACTTTACTTAATATTTATTATAATTATGCCATAAAAATAATACTTGATTCTCAAACTTTACTCAGCCTCTGTTAGGCTTTTGTTAAGAATACAGATACACTACCAAATTCACTAATCTTTGTCTTTTTGGTTGCTCTAATCCTTTTTCCACCTTATTTAATGTTAGGGCAATAAAAAAAAATTGTTTGCCTTCCTCCACCCGCCCTTAACTCACTGAAAAAAATGGGGGCGGAAAAAAAGCTTTTTTCTTTACAAATTTAATGTTAGGGCAATTAAAAAAGCTTTTTTCTTTACAAATTTAATGTTAGGGCAATAAAAAAAGCTTTTTTCTTTACAAAGGTTAGGGCAATATAAAAAAATTGTTTGTTTGCCCTTTTCCACCCGCCCCTAACTCAATGAAAAAAATAGGGGCGGAAAAACAAAAGAATCCACCATCCATGACCACAGATGGAAAAAATTGGTCTGTTAATGTTTTTCACAGTGGTTTTCCAAAGTCTAGTCTTTCCAAGAACGTATAATTCATCGTGTTTTGCCCTGACCTTGGATGTTTATTCTATTTTGAATCATATGATCTATGAATCATTGTATATAATAATAACATTGCCAGTGCCATGTATCCCCTGGTAAAATGTGAGATATAAATCCCTGTATTAATATTATTATACCGTTAAAACCTCAAATTGAAGCCTTGGGCTTCTTCTTGTTTTGCGAAATTTTGATGGGCTTCTTTTCGAAATGAGCTTCTTTTTGAGGCTGCTTTGGCAAAGTAAAGGGGTGGGGGGCTTTTCAAATTGAATGCTGTAAATTTTGGGAATCTACTTCTATAAAACATTAAATAGGGCTACTATAACATTTTCAACAATTTGTATCATAGAGCCTATTAGCCAGTTTCAAATTACTGTATAAACAAATTATGTTTTAAATTTATTTTTGTTTCTTTGAAATTCATGTACAGTGTATATACTGTACTATCTTCAAAAGAAACCCATGGGCTTATTTTTGAGATGGGCTTCTTTTCAATTCTGCGTTTGCAAACTTCAAGAGGGTGCTCCAATTCGAGATGGGCTGCTTCTCGAGATTAAGCCCAGTGGGCTTCTATTTGAGTTTTTACAGTGTAGGTTTTTAACATATTGTCAGATAGATGAAATATAGCATGTGTACTTTTGTAAAAGGATAAATAATGAACCAGGAAATAAACTTTAGATAAGGCTTAAATTCAACAACTTAAATAATAAGAATAAAATAATATGGAACTGAAAGGAGAAAATGAAATCGAAACTGTTTAGTACCTCTTTGTTTTGAAATGATTTTGGAGCTTAAAATAGGAACTAGGGAAATAATACATTTAAGGCGAGAATTTTTTTTTTTTTACCTTGTTTTTGCATAGATCGACAGATGAGGCGGAAACAAAATCTTGTTTTCTTATTTAGCAAATAGTTTTGCCAAAAATTTCCCAGATAGAGGAAAAAATAAAAATAAAATTTTAATGGTGAATGTAAACAGTGTAGTAATGGGATGGTTATATACTTTCAATTTATATAATTACCTGTATGAAGAAATATACATAACCTTATTTTTATAGATTTCAAGGCAGCAGTGGGTGTATAAAAAAGAGTTTTATTTTTTTTTCTTCTGGAAATTTCCTTTTTTTTTGTGGAGGCAAGTGCACTAACTTGCCAAAAATGAAATTATATTTTTATATGAAATCATTATTGCCGGCAGCAGGTTCGCTATACATTGCATAAATAAGTCTGGCCTAAGGCCCTATAAAAAATATTAGTTTATCACCCTATCTGGGCAGGAAAAGTGATAAGGGAGGGAGGCTTTTTTTTAAAATTTTTTTTTGCTAAAGCCAAATATTACCCTTGGGTTGTTTGCTGGTACATTGATATTCAAAGTAAAACATGATTTAGATAATGCACACAATATTTACTTAACTATTTAATAAAATAAATGAAAAAAATAAATAAATAAAATAAAAAAAAAATAAAAAAAAAAATTTTTCCAAAAAAAAAAATTTTTTTCAAAAAAATAAATTTTTTCAACAATTTTTTTTCCAGTACCATAGAAGGCATGCGCGTGAGGGTAATAAACTAATAATTTTTTTTATTGGGCCTAACACACAATATTTACTTAACTATTTAATAAAATAAATGAAAAAAATAAATAAATAAAATTAAAAAAAAAAAAAAAAAAAATTTTTTCCAAAAAAAAATTTTTTTTTCAAAAAAATAATTTTTTCAACAATTTTTTTTTCCAGTACCATAGAAGGCATGCGCGTGAGGGTAATAAACTAATAATTTTTTTTATTGGGCCTAATGGTACATATTACTCTTGTTTATTGGATGTATATTATAAATGTACTGTACCATATATTCTGAGTAGTGTAGTTCTTCAGGTAAACATCTACTTCAGGTATAAACCCAACCCCTACTTTTATTCAGGCAAAAGCCCAAAGTATGATTTGAATGAGGGTTCAGTTGACTAATATACAAAAAATAATAATAGGAATAATAATATACTTTATTTTACAGACGGAGACACTTGAATCACCCATGGGTGTTTTTCATCAAGGCCATGCAAAGCCATACATAATAAGAAGAAATAAAATTATTGAAAACAAAATGAGATACAGTGCTTTCAGAAAAAGAACCAAACATTGGCTTTAAATTAGTTGTGCAATGCTTTAACATTAGTTTTTTATTGGCCATCCCTGAAATTTACAGGACCTGCTATCATTTTAAAAAGGGATCGTAATTTCTTTTTTTTTAAAGGGGATTCTCATGTATAAGCCCATCCCAAAATTAGCTCAGTTTTGTGTACAAGGAATGGGCTTATACTAGAGAATGTTGTAAATTTAGGGCAGAGACCAATTCTTATGTTTTATTTCATTTCATTTATTTTGTAAAAAAAATAATAAAATTGACAAACACAAGATAACTGAGAGCAAAAACAACACTCAGTTGGGCAGACAGGATTGCCAAAAAGTTAACTGAATCACTGTCTAGTGGCTCTCCGATGCCAATGAGAACATAAATTAAAGTTGCATAAAATATTCAAGTAAAATAGGCCAATCAATAAAATTTATATTTAAAAATATATATGTACAAAAATATATATGTACAAAATACTACATTGTATTTATTTATTTGTTTATTTGTTTATTTTTAAAAATTAAACCCTTCCAGCGTGAGCTGATTCCAAGGGGCCCTCAACATTATATCCTGCGATTTAGTCCTTACTAGGTGAAGATAGACAACACTGTGGATAAAGTACTTTGTCTATAAGGACACAAGTGATCAGCCTTAGACTTGAACTATTATAACCTTTTTTCAAAGCTAAAGCTTCACCACATGCATTTAGACTTGATGTATGTACCTCATGACATTATGACTAAATATATGTGTAAAAAAATTCTTTCAAAGTTTTAGTATTTTTTACTGATAAATTCTAAGTTATTTTCAAATATTATACATTGAATTTTAATCTTGTGGTTTAATATACCACCATCTGTGATGGTGTATAACAAAAGAGAAATTCAAGTTGCACGTTTCCACAACGCTGCTCCAATTTCATGCTTGACATCATGATAATATAAACCTCATTAATCCATAATTCTAAGATGAATGTTCTTTAGAAGCAGTTACAGTGATTTCATGTTGCAGATAGTATTGTTCTGCGACGGGCATAGTGGCGTATTAAAGAGCGTGCTTTCGTTTTGCGCTCATCACTCGCTTTGTTTCCTAGGCATCATATTTTTTTATCAAAAGAAAAGGAGAATGGGATATATCTGAATTGGTAGGCCAGTCTATAAAAGGTTTTGGTTCCGCTTTCACACATTGTGAGTGAGAAGTCATTTAGGGAGATCTGGTTTAATGAACTTTCTTTAACACATTTTATTGTATATTGCTGCAGATGGCGATACCTATGACACTAAAATCTTCAGCGAAACTGATAATAAAACAGTAGTAAAAAAACATGCAATCATTGAAAATTCGGCGAAGTGAGTTAGTTTTGATTATTCTGCTGGCTTGCTTGTAAGATTGTCCTTGAGCCTGTTACAATTTTTTGGAGATTTCCATGAGCCCTATCCGACCAATCAGCATCACCGAAAGCTGTCGGCGATAGCGTGTAGCGATTTTATGGAATCAAGCTTCAGAAACCATGCATTCCCCTTTAAAGACTCCATGTTAGCACTAACATGGAATTGCTGGTAACACGTCCGTACAGATCATTATCAAGCTCCTTGTCATCTGTTATTAGGTAGTTTTCACCGCACGATGTTAACCTTAACTTTAACGTTCGTACCCAACATTCAATGCCATAGTTCCACCCCTTTTGCAAACAAATTGAAATACGCATGCGCTAACTCGTAACTAGCATATGTCAAGCACATAAAAGTCCTGAAATTAACTTACTCCGCAACGCATGATGAATAAATTATGATGTCATCCGTTAACATTAAGGTTAAAATCATGCGGCGAAAACACTACTAATTACTGTACCTCCTCCAAGGAGGTTATTCATCGCTGTTCGCCCATCTGTTTGTCTGTTAGCAGAATATAAGCAAAAACTAATGAATGGATCATAAAATTTAGTGGATTGGTACATATTTAGCTTAGAAAGAGGTGATTAAATTTTAAAAAATAAAGAATAAGGTCAAGGCCACAGAAATTTGAAAAATTTCACCTTGAGTATAAAAATAAAATCACATATTGTCGGTTTATCCAGGTAAGTAACCTCTCATAGACTACCAACATCACCACTGATTTGTGTATCTCACCCATAAACGCAGTGCATGCGTTATTCCGTATTCAGGCAAAGGGCAGGTATATACTCATTTGGATTGGTACTGATGTGGATTGGTACATATTGATCTAAGGACGATGCGATTAAATTTTGCAGTAACAATGTCAACGGACAAGTTGAAGACCACAGAAATTCAAAAAATTCACCTCAAGTATAAAAGAAAATAATAGAATCGCTTTATCTCACACATGAACGCACTGCATGCATTATTCGGTGTTCAGGCTCAGTGCCGGTATATATACTCATGGAGTGACGGTTCTAGTTTAAAATGATTTGCCTATAATTCACAAGAGATCATCATTTGCTTAATATGATGGTTTATTATTGCTAATTATATTCATGTTTGACAATGAGATGACTAATTGTTCCTAAAATTTTGCCGTGATTTATTAATACCATGGACTTGCATGAAAGACACTGATAATGCAGAGTGTAGTAGTTTAGTAAAGAAGGCCCTCTGTTTTATATCGTAAAAAAGTTCCATCCGGGCAGCAGATTGTTGCGTTATCTCTCTACTATGATGCGCAGAACACTTACTAGTTTTTGCCCGTCAGCCATCAGTCACTCACTAAAAGCTTATGTAACGATTGCTCTGTATAGCTACAGTAAGTACAGTATGGTTAATATGTATTTTCTGTTTTCGAAAGTACCAAACCATTTTTTTCATGTGTGTTAAAAAATTGTCATGTGTATGAACCCATGTTCAAGTGGTGTATTTATGCAGGATGTCTTCGCTGTGTGTAATTGTTTGCTTTCATTATTTGTTTTTTTCTTCTTTCATGTTTGATGTTTTGGGGCGGCCATACAGAAACCTTGTACCTTCTTGGCTTTGCCCTTATCCTGTATTAGGAGGAATTAGTATTATTATTATAAGTATGTATGCAAGATAATATAAATAATTCAGTGGTGTGAGGATAGTCTACAACTTGGTATTATAATGGCTATAAGCTATAGCTGAGCTAAGTAGCCACAATCTATGTTTTTGTACTTAAAAAATAGTCAATAAGCTACGACTTGGCACTATTAGTTTACCAAGCTATGGTTTGGCACTATTACCACTGAGCGAAATGCAGTAGTCACCAAGCTGGTATGGCACTAATTGCCACTAAGCTACAGCAGCCACTAATTGCCACCAAGCTACAGCTTGTCATTAATTGCCACCAAGGAAACACCTTGGCACTGTAGCTATTAAGTTATGTTGACACATTTAGCGACCAAGGCTTGTCACAGAAGCTTGCCACCAAGGCCTGCCACTAAGGCCTGCCACTAAGGCTTGCCACCAGAACTTGATACTAAGGTTTGACACCAAGGCTTGCAACCAGGCCTTGCCAACAGGCCTTGCCAACAAGCCTTGCCAATAAGTCTTGCCATCAAGGCCTGTAAACAAGGCCTGCCGCCAAGGCTTGCCACCGCGCCGTGAAAGCTACAACTTCAATGTCTATTACTCAGTATAGTGATTGCTTTTAATACCTAGATAGCTACACTGTGACCCATACACCTGAATCTCGTATTCAGCTGGCAATTTCTGAATATCTCATCAATTTCTAATTTCCTCCAAATGTGGATTTCTTGCAGGTCAGTGGATCTGAAGTATATGTTTGTGTTGATACTCGGCTCGGCTTCATAATAGAATATTTAGCATAACAAATTCCGAGCAGAACAGAATTTTAAGTAGTGTAATATGATTGATACAATAAATGTTTTATAAAGATATGATTAGAATCTATTTACTAGACATTTTTGTATTGGAAATACTTTTTAGAGCAATTGTAATTCTATTTATTGTTTTTAAAAGCATGATTGCTTTTTAACAAAACAATATGAATAAAACAATTGTTCCTGTATTAATTATGTTAATAATATTAATAATGATAATGGCAAGAATAGTAATAATTATAATAATTTAGAGGTTTTTAGAGTGCCATTTTAATGGCCAGCGTAAGACAAGTAAAAAATTTGTATGTTAAATTTTCTAATGCTTTTATGCATAGGCTTGCAAAAGAATTTCTGGTTAAAATAGTTTTACCATGAAAAAAAGTAATAAAGCTTTAATGTATCTGTTTTTATAAAATCCTGGTTATTGATTGGATTTGAACCATGGACCTTGGTGTTGAAAGGCAAGTACCATTATAACAACATGCTCAGTTTATTGATAAAGATACATACCCTATACTGTACATAGTCTAAAGTATTAAAACACACTATTTTTAGACCTCTCTCTAAGTACTTTGTGTAGTCTGTACCTTCAGCTACTTTAATTTCATTATTTATTTTGCTAAATATTATAATCAAACTACAGTATAAAGCTAAATACATTTATAAGACCAGAGCCAATGAAAATTGAAACTCAATTACTGTTGAATTGTACAGTATTTAGGCAAATTCCCATTCACAGACTACAAACTTAGAATTTACGATAATATTGATTTTGAATCATCAGTAGGCCCTAATAGAATGTTCAGCGTGCATCTGTATATACACTAATTTTTTTTCGGATATTGATTACTGTGATACATTCATGGAGACAAAAATCTATGTCAAAATTTATTTTAGATTCAAGTCAGTTTTGTATTTTGTAATATAAATTGCATACATGATATAGTTAATCATCTGCAAGTATGAAACATCAGAATTTAGATGATAGATTGTTTATTTTGCCGTGTTTGCACGAGGATATAGAATTTGAATGGTTTATGTAAATCTGTTCATTTGGCTATGTTTGCATGTCGATATTAAACAAACTGCAGTACACCTGGTTTTGCCTTGAAATCCAATCTGAAGCAATTCGATCCAAAAATTGATTTTATTAAAGTCTACAGTATACTGTAAATGCTGTTCATGTATAAACCATTATACACATGAAAGAACACAAATTACATGTAACAAGAAACAAATTCTATAGGTATGTGCTTTGAAGCTCTGTCCAGATTATCAACATTTTGTATGCCCATATTTAGTCGTGATTTCCTATATATGGTTATGATGTGATGTCATCATGACCATATTTAGGCACATCATGACCATATATAGGCATATCATGTTTTTGTCAAATAAAATTCGAGAGTCTGGACAGGACTTTAGATGTACTATAATATGCTTTAAAGCTCTGTCTTGATTATCAAATTTTTGTATGCTCATATATAGTCATGATGTGCCTTTATATGGTCATGATATGACTATATTTAGGCATATCACATGTTTTTGTCAAAATAAAATTTGTTAGTCTGGACAGACCTTTAGATGTACTATACAGCCATCCACATGCACTTGCTAGATAACTAAAATACCTACCTGTCATGATAACGAGGATTATTAATTTGGCATTTGTCCTGATATCGTGTCTGACATTATAGTATCTGATAGTGGAAGGCCAGACTAAGTCTGGACTTTCAAACTTGGGTCAATTGGACGATTATACTTACCATGAATCATTTCATAAGCTTTTTGTCATGTTACACACTCTTATGTGTTTATCACTGTCTTTCACAAAGTTCAGTACATTAGCAACATTGTTATGAGCACATAAAATAAATTAAATTGAATTACAATAAATAGAAAAAAAAATAAAGTGAAATACAAATTTTTACAATGCCATAGTTTCTCAGGTATAAGCCCATCTCCTACATTATGCACTGTTGTATGTACAACAGTTTCCACCAGGCAAACGCCCAGGGTAAGATTTGAATGATTAGCTTACCTGTCATTTGCAAATACTTTCAGTAACAAAATTGAATTTGATATGCAGTGTGAAAATGTTGGTTTTTTTGGCTTTTCCACACACAACATAAAGTATAAAAAAAAAACCATATATACTGTAAATTAAAAATCTAATAAATAAGTATTAAGTTTAATATTTGATAAAGAAAATATATTCTTTTGAAGTATATTCAAGATTTTGGGTTAATCATTCTTATGGGTTAATCATACTTATGGGCAACTCAAAACTTTGTTTTACTTTATAGTACTGATAACAGTTGACATGATATCTATGGTGATAAATCATTTAATAATTATATTTTGGCTATCGTGGTGATATCTTTTTGTGATGTATCTTGTTTAGGTTGACAGGCACACAACACAAACAATTGGACAGATCGGTGTGATGGCATCGTTTAAGACTAGTCACATAATAATTTCACACCATGTACAACACACATAATTTATTGCTAGTCTTGGCTCAGGCAGTGTAGAAGGTGTGGTATATTTCTGTTCTCGTTTCTGATTGGTTGAAGGAGGCAGATGAAAAGAAGTATCCATGGTTTCTCATTGGACAGTGTGTGTTGTATGTGTTGTAATTATTTCTACTAGGGTTTTTATTTTCTAGCAATATCACCATAGAAACAAATGATTTTTTTTTCAGGAAATGAAGGCTTTATACTTAACAAGTACTGTATATGCTTAATTATTTTGAATTTTTAAGATGAAGCAAAGAAATCCAAAATGAAAGAAAAAAAAAAAACAAACAAAAAAAACATAAGAGTTACATTGAAATACATTTAATTATGTAGTTTCTGATTTGTAACATTTATATTGCAAATAATATTTATAGTAAAATAAATAGAAATATATGCTAGAATTTGAAATACAACTAAATATCACAAAATTATACTCAAATTGTGACTGTAAGCTATTAAATTTTCGACACCTATAAAGAGAACGTATATTCTTGATGATAATAATAATTTATAATAATGAATCATTGTCATCATCAGTATGATTATCATATTCATCATTGTTATAATCATAGTCATCTATTCATTATCATCACTATCTTCATAATTCTCATATCAGCATCACCATCATCGGTATATCGTTATCGTTTTTCATTAGAATTACTATGATCATCACCACCGTGAGTATAGGTGCATAGCCCAGTTGTCTAATCTTGAGGAAGTCATGTGTGCAGACAACCATGGAAATCGTTTAGTCCATCATCATATCATAATTATTGGCATCGTCATCATCATCACTATCATTATCATCATTACTGGCTTGATTACTATTGGCATCATAAATATCATTGCCATATCACTATCATTTTTATCATTTTTGCCATCATCATCATCATCATCATCATTATCACCAACATCATCAACATTCAACATTATCAGCATCGTTGTCATTGTCATTACCAGCACCGTTGTCATCATCATTATCAGCAATATTGTCATCATCATTATCAGCATCGTTGTCATCATCACATCATCGTCATTGTCATCATTATCATCGCGATATATGTTATAACTATCATTATCATTTATATTCATTACCATCATTGCAGTAGAATTTTGTATAGTAAGAAGTACCATCAATATTTATTTAATTTTTATTGTTATCATTGTTCAAATATTTAACTTGTAAGTCTTACAAAATTTAGGTAAATAGATAAAATGTACAGCAGATAATAAGACCTTGACATTAAGAAAATTTACAATAAATAAATTAACTAACCATATATAAGCCAGCCTAATTATTTATGCAAAAGATAAAAAATTATTTTATAATGCCTACACGTGCTGCTATATCTATCACATGAAGCAGACAGTAGAATCCTACCTGCAAATACTAAACAGCTTTTTACGCATCATCATTAATTGTCACACACCGCGCGGTAGTCATGAGGCGGAGTTACACTCAAGATACTAAGTAGCAGTTACTAGTATCATACCAGTTAAATGCCAGTTTCTCGTCACTTGTGTGCCAGCCAGCACAGTGTGTAGAACATGTTGAGATCTTCTAGAGAACGCCAGAGGAATAACGTACCGACGTCACAATTTGATCTGGAAATTACTGGAACTGTACATGTATTTATATAAATTGTGAAGCTATTACACACGTATGGCAAGGTATGTATAATCTTGGAGCAACATCATTTGTGTGTTTATCAGCGTAAATGCATTTTCCTACAAGCTATCGTGCAGAGATTGTATGTTTTTTTTGTGGTAGGATGCAAACTACATGACACACCACATTATTGTAGGTACCACTGGGTGTTTTCTATTTCTGTATTTAGTTATATTTTAGAATAATGATTAAGTTTAATAATAATTATCGAACATTTTTTGTGTTGGTAGCTTTACCAGAATTGTTGGTATGAAATATTCCATGTTATTATTTTCACTAAAATTGACAATTAACCTAGTAATTCAAGTTATTCTAATACTGGTGAAGTTCATTCATTCATTTCACTTTATTTTTATAAAAAAAAAACATCAATGTAAAAAGTGGTCACAAGAAAGCCAAATTGTATGTGAGCCTTACAATTTCAGTAACAATTAAGACAATATATACAAAAATTAATTATGAATATAAATCTAAGAATTGAGACAAAATATACAGTAATTAATTATGAATATAAAAATTGATACAATATATATACTAATAATTAATTATTAATATAAAAATTGGTTGTTTGTTTTTATGATTTTATGATATTTATATTTATATATATTACTACTGAATCTGTTTATTTTGTTTATACAGGACTCCCTCTAATTAAAGGCCACTTCTGAGGCCAGAGTTTCCATTAATAGCAGCTTAATTAGAATAATAAAGATAAAATACATATGTTAATTTGGGACCACACAGAAAAGTGGTTCTTTTAATTATAGCCGTCTTTAATTGGAAGAAGACATTTTTAACATTCATTGCAGGAGTAGAATTAGAATAATTTCGTAATGTAGAATTTTTGTTTGTAGTGGTTGATAATAGAAAATTTATTTAATTTTATGGTAGTTAATAGCATTTGTGTAATTTTGTGAAGTGGGTCAGGCTCAGCATGATATCCTGCCTAAAAGGAGTATGCTAAGTATCGAACTATAAGTAGTATTACATTCCTACTTTATTGTTATACTTGAACTCTCAAGGTATACAGTATTCAGTATTTATTTCTTTCACCAAAGGTAAATAATACAAATTCAAGAGTGGTGGAGAGACCAGTACATGAGCTACGCTCGTACAAGAAATTAGCCACGTTTACAATGAAATAATAAAAAAAAAAAAAATTCATTGCGGTAATAATTTTCAATGTTTCCTTTAATAATAATACTTGCATTTTTTATGAAATGATTGAAACTAAATCTTTTTGATGAGTTACAATAAATATCCATTGTAAGTTGTACAGTATTTTAATATTGAAGAAGGGATAAGAATTATGATACTGATTAATAATTTATACTATGGTAATTATTATTCATGAAACCAAAAAAAAAAAAAATGGAAATATAATGTTATAATACTATTGATAATTTGTTGTATGAGAGTGTGAACACAAATATTAATTATAGATGATGATAAATACTTCCCCATCAGGATTCAAACCCAAGATCTTCCAATTACCATTAGGATGCTCTTCCAACTGAGCTATGAAGCCAAGTAGTATACACTCAAATAATAAAGGTGATGATATTAAAGAAAAAAAATGTACAGTAATATTTTTTTGGTTAGATATAGTTAATTTATATTTGATAATACTGATAAAATACCGTCAGCATTAAAACTAATATGAATAAAATTATTAAATTGATTTGAAAACTTTTTATTATTGATTAATATTTTTATTTTACAGTTATATATTGTTACATAGGAAGTTTTTGCCATGTCATTTAATGGATTAAAATTTTCACCGCATTATTATAATTTCGCAGTTAAAACAGGAAATTTTAAATTTGCCATCTGTGCTGTTATTCTTTGTCGTGGTTGTTGACAATATTAAGTACGGTGTGGTGGTGTTATTAAGTACGGTGTATCTTCTTGATTGCCTACACTTAAACATGTACTTGGTTTCACTTCATTGAATTGTATTTGAAGAATTCATCAAGTATTAGAATAGCATTATTAAGCTGTTTTATGTAATACTATTTATATATAAAGATATGTTTTTCTCATCTTCATATTGTTATTGAGCTTTTTATACATCAACTTTCATTTTGGTTACAAAGCGCTTTCATTTGGTCCTCATACTTAAGTGTTCTACCATATTGGTGCATAGTGAGGGATTAAAACCCTGGCATTAAGGTTAAGGAAAACAAACCATTACCACTATACCAAAACACATACATTTACAAACTTGAAATTTAAGAAAAAGTACAAAAAGTACACTAAAACAAATAACAATTGTAATACTATACAATAATATTAAATCTGACATTGATTTATATGAGTGTGTCCCACTAAAAGTTTGGGGAGAAAACAGCACCTAATACTATATTAATAATACTTTATAGAGTCATAGGCATAACTCTATATACTTTGGAGCATTTAAAAGCAAACCATTGTGGGTCAATATGGTAATTTATAGGTATTCTAACCAACGTGCAACCAGTGCAGCCTCAGAAACTCTCATGAAGAAGCTGTGCATTTTTTTATTCTGAGTGTTAATTGCTTGGTGTGTCGACATACAATTTGTCCCACCATAGGTCACATGACTGCTGTGGTGTAGCTAGAAGTCTTAAAATGGGGGAGGGGCTGATGGAGGCATTAATTTGAACAGGGGCGGGGGTGCGATGAATATGTGAGGGGGAATTAGCCAGCAAAATATGGTATCTAAATATATTATTCAGCATCATAATTTGTTCCAGACTCCAGAGGTAAAAAAATTGATGTGTTGAACGTAAGACAAAAAGCATATTTGATGGAAAAACTCAAGAATGGTTAATGAGATACAGATTTTTGAATACTTAAAAATTGGGGGATGGGGAGTGGGTGGGAAGGGGTGAAACACCCTTTTTGTGTCCTAGAGAAACCAGTTGTACAACATATCAAGATGTTTTTTTCCTCTGGAGCCTAGCTTTAATTGCCAGTTAAATAATTGCTTTAGGCACTTGGAATAATATTGAATAATTAAATGTGGTACTTGTATTTCTTTTAGTAGTAATGTTTTAGCATAATACAAGTATTTGCTAGTATAGTATTTTTATTTTAGGCCATTTAGAATATTTATTACAATATTTCTTTTTTATATTATTGCAAAAATGGTTTTATTGTATAATGTATTTTTACATGTATTTTTAGCATGCAATTTTGACATGTAGTTTTGAAAATTGTTCTTTCACAATAGTGTTTTGTATTTTCAAGGTTTATTGAAATCTATTAAAAAAACTAAAAACTAAATTATATATGACTGCAGTCTAAGCAACCAAGATTTTGAACTGAAAAGTAAAAAATGTATATAAAAGTGATTGTGTGAAAAATACAAGGTATAAGAT